>NW_011966011.1:2902-9757 GCF_000949405.1 Vollenhovia emeryi | reverse complement strand
TTGCGGAGGTGCCTGCAATTACGGGGGGGGGGGGGGACGGAGCCAGGGATGAATACAGGGGACCGGTACGGGAATAGTAACCTGTGTACATCGGGCAGCACCCCGTTCTTGTACGTTACTGAGGGACTGGGGCACACGACGGAGCAGCGCCTCCACCTGTCGTGTGTTCCGGTATTGTATATCGCCGACGGACAGGAGCACCCGTGAAATCGGCGTATACCGCAGTGGAGGTACCCACTGTCGTCGCTCGGAGCTCTGAGGCATGACTGAGTTAAAGCGCCGGCTCCGGAGGGGCTTTTATACCTCCGGAGCATGGGCGCGCGGGGTAGAGACGGCCGGGGCGGGCGCGGCGTTGCCAGTTCCTCGTTGGCATGGTAACCGCGGCTCTATTTCCTTCTCTCGTGCTCCCGGAATTTCGGTTTTTTTTACTACCGGCCGCGCCTCCCCGGCTGCCTCCGTTACACCCCCCCTTCTTTCGGAGAGCGGAATTTCCGGATTTTCGCTCTTCGAAATTACTTTTAGTAATGTTTACTTATAGTTTTCTATGGCAATTGGCGCTTCGACCAATGCCGCACTGTGCCGGTCGCTGGGTCGAGGCGGAGGACGTACTTAATTTTGCCGATCCGGGTGCGCCAGCGTTTAACGCCGATGGGCACCCGGATCAGGCATCCGTCCACAACTACGTCCCGCTCTTCCCGCGGTGTCGTCGGCCTTACGCAGAAAGGGTCGCGGGGCATCCGCGGCAACATCCTCTTCTGTGTAGTGGCCGGTATTGGTCCGGGGGTAGCGGTGGCCGGTGCGTTGCTCGTCACTGGTGCGAGGGACAGAGCGGTTGGGGCGGCGGTGCGGGTGGCCCTCGCACTAGGGCCCGGAACGGCCATGGGCACGTTTTCGCTGGCGGCTGCTTTGGGCGTGATAGCTGGGGCAGCGGCCCCGGCTGCGGAGACGGCAGAACTTCTCCCCGTGCCCGGGGGTTTTACCAGCCGAAAGGTGTGGGGTGGAAACACCTCAATAATCTCGATGGTGGGCCCGGTGACCGGGGCGGAGGAAGGAGCGGCGTCGATTGGCGGCGCTTTCTCCTCGTCGGAAAGATCGACCACCGGAATATTTTCAGGTGGTCGTCGCTGCCCCGTGAGCCCGCGTCGTATCATCTCCGGGTTGTTGCGGATACGGCGGGTCGTCATTTTCTGCCAGAACTTGTCCGCGTCGTTCTGCCTCGTCCTGGAGCCCGGTGGTCGGCTTGGTGTTACCCCGGCTAGGGGCGGCTTGGCTGGAGGCGCGATCTTCCGTGGGAGCGTCGGCGTTCTTAACGTCGGGTCCGTCATTTCGGAAGTTCGGAGTCACACTGATTTTCCGCGTCCTGTTCGTGAAAATTTATAGTGAGCGCGCGTGGGTGGAGGGGAGGGGGCAGAGCGGCCAACGGTCGGTGAATTCGGAGAAGTACGGGCTTCGGAAGTAATTCAGGGAAATACAGGTTCCGGACATAATTCGGGGGAAAACCAGGCCCTTTATCGATTTATCGATTTTAAGTCGCGTATGTGTACGCGCAGCACGGCATTCTTGCCGTCGGTGGTTTTCAGCTCATAAATTACAGGCGATCGCACTCGGTGAATAATGTACGGACCCTCGTATTTTGCTGCGAGTTTGGTGTTAAAATCGTCCGCTTTGCTTGATAGTTCATGCGTCCGTTTTAATACTTCTTCCCCAACTCGGGGCTTCCAATCTCGGCGCCGGAAATTATAATGGTGTTGTTGCCGCTGGAAACTCTGCGCCAATTTAATTCTTGCGAGTTCCAATGCTTCGCGCATTTGCTTGACTCGCGTCTCGGGATCTTCCTGCTCTGTATTTACAGTTTTTGCCCGCTGCTTCCGGATAATCGTAATTCTCGGCCATAATTTAGATAGGCCGGCGTGTAGCCCGTCGATTCGCAATGCGTAGTGTTATACGCATATGCCAATTCCGGGATGAATCGATCCCATTTCTTCTGCGACTTTTCGATAGTTTGCGCAATCATAGTTTTTATAACTTTATTTGCTCTCTCCACGGGATTGCACTGAGGAGCATAAGGCGGTGTTAGACGGTGCGTTTTTTTATGCTTTTCGAGAACGGTTTTGATGTCGGATGAGATGAATTGCCGGCCGTTATCGGTGATTAATGTTTGTGGACAACCATGGTGCAGGAGGATTTTCTCACGGAGGGCCTTCGCAACCGCGCTTCCCGTGGCTTTTCTCAGCGGATGTAGTTCGATCCATTTGGTTAATTTATCTTGGAAGACCAGAAGCCACGTATTGAGATTTTCTGATCTTGGAAGCGGTCCGACTAAATCGGCGGCTACTATTTCCCATGGTTCTTTGACATCAAGTGCGTGTAACTTTCCGGGCGGTTTTCGTTGTTCGGTTTTAAACTTCTAGCAGTTTTTACAATTACGCACGTACTGTGCGGCCTCCCGGAACATTCAGGCCAATAATAATTTTTTGCTAGGCGTACGATGGTCTTGGCGACGCCTAAGTGCCCCGCCGTCGGGTCGTCATGGTTTTCTTGTAAAACTTCATCTTTCTGGTCGCCGGAAACGCAAGTCTTCCACTGCTGTGCCTCGGGGGTGTCATTGTAGTCGAGCGTATGCAAAATGTGCCGATGGAGCTGGCCATTTTCGATGCGGTAGTCTGGATTTAATTCGGGATGTTCTTCTACCTCCTGGAACTTTCGGCTGTACCAGTCGGATGTCGGTACCCCCGCTGCACAGACTTCAAGCGGCTGTCTTGATAGCGTATCGGCGAGCAAATTATCGGAGCCTCTTCGGTACTGGATCTCAAAGTCGTACTGCCCTAATTCTAGCGCCCAACGAGCCAGTCGTCCCGTAGGACTTTCTATGGAATTTAACCATTTCAGCGAGTGATGGTCTGTCAGGACGACGAAGTGATACCCTTCCAAATAATCGCGGAATTTCCAGATGCCCCACTTGATTGCAAGGCATTCTAGTTCGGTTGCCGAGTAATTTTTCTCGGCACTGGTGAGTGTCCGGCTGGCATACCCGATCACTTTTTCGGATCCGCGTATCTGCTGGGTAAGTACGGCGCCTAACCCTTCTTGGCTGGCATCGGTCTGAAGGACGAATGTCTGGCTCCAATCTGGACAGGATAATATTGGAGCATTCGTCAATAACTTCTTCACTTCGTCAAACGCTGCTTGTTGCGTTTCGGACCATTCCCATTTTGCTCGCTTGCACAGGAGACGGTGTAACGGGGCAGCGACACTGGATACGTCTTTCAAAAAACGTCGGTACCAAGAGATAAGTCCCATGAAGCGCTGGATCTCTTTGACGTTTCTGGGCGGCGTGAGATTTACTACGGCGGCGGTCTTGTCTGGATCGGCATGCAAGCCGTTATGGTCGACTATGTGACCGAGATATTTTAATTTTAATCGGGCAAATTGGCACTTCTCCGGATTCGGCTTGAGTTTGGCATTCCTTAGTCGCTCGAACACAATTCTCAAGGTCTCGAGGTGCTCGTCAAACGTCTTGGAAACTATGACAATGTCATCCAGGTATGCGAAGGCGTTTGGGAGTAGTTCTGGTGTGATTACCTGGTCGAGTAATCTTTGGAATGTAGCCGGTGCGGAATGTAAGCCGAACGGCATTACATTGAATTCAAATAAGCCCTTCCCCGCAACGGTAAAAGCGGTCAAAGGTTTGCTTTCTGGCGTCAGGGGTACCTGCCAGTACCCATTTTTTAAATCGATTGTCGACAAGTATTTTGCTCCTCTTAGCTTATCCAATGTCGCGTTGATTTGCGGCAATGGATAAGCATCTTTCCGGATGACTTTGTTCAGTTTCCGGTAGTCAATACATAGACGCGGTCTGCCGTCTTTTTTCGGGACAACAACGATAGGAGAACTCCAGGGACTGGTCGAGGGTTTTATAACTCCCTCGTTTAGCATCTTCTCAATCTCCTCCTCGATGATTTTTTGCATCACCGGGTTTCGGGGCCTATATCGCTGTTTGATAGGCGATGGATCTTCCAGCCTTATCTCATGCCGGATAAGAGAAGTGCTTCCTTTAATGTCCCCGAAACTCTCCATTTCGCTTTTTAGGAAGGCATCGAGCCGGGTTTTCTCGACTTTTCTCAGGTGCGTGAGTCCGCCTGGATTTTCCACGGAGCTGATGTCCGTCTTGCTCCTTCCGTTGTGGATCCCTTGTTCGGTGAGGGTGATCTTGATTCCTAGTTTGTTCAGGGCATCCATGCCCAGCAGGATATCGTGACTTAGGTTTTTCATTATCAGGAGCGTCTGCTCCGTGGGAATGCCCTTTATGTTAAGATTTCCGGCTAATTTGCTATGAAGAGCGCTCTCGGTACCGTCGGCCAGGACTGCGATTCGGTTTTCTTTTTGCTGGCGCCATCCGGCTTGGCGACAGATTTTAGCCGTCTCCTCGCTACAGTATGAATTTACCGAACCGGTATCAATGAGCGCTGTGCATTTAGACGTGCCGATCTTCACTGTCACGAACGGTCGGTTCTCGCTGGTCGTTATTAATTTTGCGTGGGCCGGTCCTGACTTCCCAAGTCGCCGGCCCCCTTGGCGTTTCCCGGCTTCTGGCACTGGCACTCCTTCGTCAATTTCCCGTCGGCGCCACAATAGGAGCAGAATTTCTTTGCCGGATTTTTGCATCGGAAACGGTCGTGGCCTCTTTGCTTGCATTTCCAACAGCAGGTCTTTCTGTCGTATGCAGTGGCTAGTGATGTTCGCGGCTGAGGTACAATTTTCTTGGCTTCTGGCTTGCCTGATCTTCTCGTTTTCGAGCTGTCTCTTGGTTTCTTCCAGCTCTTCGATTTTCTGGATTAACTCGGTGACGGTTTGCACGGTTGATCTGGGGATATACATCCGGTACTCGGTTCGCGAGTTGTAATAAATGACATCGAGCTGCTGGTCAGGAGTGTAATCCCCTCGACGTCGAATCAGAGTCATGATGGACGTCGTGAATGCCCGAATCTTTTCGCTAGCGCCTTGTTTACGGTCATTTATCTGTCGGTCTAGCTGGCGTAACTCGCCTGGAGACAAATAGAAGCTTCTTAGACCGGCTTTCAATTCCTTAAGGGTAGTGTATTCCGTCTGGAAGTTACGGAACCACAATTGTGCTTCGCCACGAAGCAATTCTGGGAACCCTTTTAATAACTGCTCATCTGTCAGTGAGTAGGCGCGTTGCAACTCCTCGACTCGCTCCAGAAATGTGTATAGGTCACGCCCGTCAAAGTGACAATTCCACTTCCTCATCTGGTCGAGGATCTTTGTATCGTCTGTTCTGCTGTGATCGTTTGTTGGTGTGGAATGCCGAACCTGTCTCAGTTGGTCTAGCTCGACTTGCAGTCTCTGCGCTTGTCTGAGTTGGTCTAGCTCGGCTTGCATCCTCTCCATGTCGCGGGTTCGGTCATCTTCTTCATTATATCCAGGATCGTCTTCTGGTTTATCTTGATATTCCTCCGGGTGCGATCGTATGTACGCCACCAATCTCTGCCGTAATCTGGCCAAATGCCCTTCGGAGTCGACCTCCTTTTCTATTAATTCGAGTTGTACTCGATCTTTGGATAAGGCATATACCCATGACACTCTTGAAGGAACGCTCATTATGCCTATGGGGGGGGGGGAACTCTACTCGCGGTTCCTAAACGGTATTTCCACGCGGGGTTACGGACTCTTCCTAACGGTAAAGGACTTATTTCCCTTTCAAGCGATCTGTTTCTATATTCTCACCCCGTATAGAGGCTTACAAAATTTTCACCCAGCAGGTCCCTGTTCGGGCGCCATGTAACGAAGCTTAACTCTTCCCGGTGCTGAATTTCGGACCGGGCTCTGAAAGACGTTATTACCCCGCGATATTTAACGGAAAATAATATCAGACACGCGGTTCTGATTGACAGGTGGAAGAGTTAGTGTTCTAGTTCCGGTGTTGACGTGCTGTGTGTCGGTAAAGTGAATCCTCCGTTCCCCTTATTTGCCGAATATGCTCAGCTCCAGGGCCGTCGAGAGGAAAGGAGGAAAAGATCTTAATTTCTTAGTAGAGTTAATCGCTTGGAAGGGATCGGAAATAAGTCGGACAAATATCTAATGTGGTTTACAATGATAGGAACAAGGTTTATTCAAAGTCGGGTACACGGAATCGAGGTAGTTTACAAAAGGTACGCCCTGTGATCAAATATAAAGAAAAGAAAAGGATTAGGATACAATGGGTCCGCCCTGTGATTAAATACAATGAAAAAGAACAAGGAATACAATTAGATGGATTAATATAATGTACAGAAGTACGCAGCTAGATCGGATTAATCGTGTTTACTGGAAGGAAAAACGCTGCAGGATTATAGAATACCGGAGCCTGACGGGATTCGCTATGTTAGAACTAAATTGAGTATAATGTTTAAATAATTACGGTGTACTGACGGAGAAACGCAAATGACGCGATAACGTTCGTGATTTCCAAGAGACGAGATAATGATCAAACTATGAGTACGGTACTGGAATATCTAGATGAGATAATTTGTATGACAATATTAATATTATGACACTGGTATGCGCCGGACAAATAATCGGGGAGGATGTTGGTTCGGGATTCTCCGGTCTGTAAGGGAGAAAAAACGATGGGATTAATTTCACGGATTCTTAATACTAAAGTTAATTAAATATTCTTTTCCCTTCCGAAGATTCCCCCCAAAGCTCTACACCGGTCAGGAATCAGGAAACGCAATCAGGTCAGGTCAGGAACACGCCCGAGCAGCGCCTCGTTATGCGTGAATTTCAGTAGTGTTTGTACACCGGGCAGCACCCCGTTACGTGTACGCTACTGCGGAAATACCCCGCTCCCTCGAA
>NW_011966011.1:0-2351 GCF_000949405.1 Vollenhovia emeryi | reverse complement strand
ATGCGGAGGTGCCCGCAATTACGGGGGGGGGGGGGACGGAGCCAGGGATGAATACAGGGGACCGGTACGGGAATAGTAACCTGTGTACATCGGGCAGCACCCCGTTCTTGTACGTTACTGAGGGACTGGGGCACACGACGGAGCAGCGCCTCCACCTGTCGTGTGCTCCGGTATGGTATATCGCCGACGGACAGGAGCACCCGTGAAATCGGCGTATACCGCAGTGGAGGTACCCACTGCCGGTTGTCGTCGCTCGGAGCTCCGAGGCATGACTGAGTTAAAGCGCCGGCTCCGGAGGGGCTTTTATACCTCCGGAGCATGGGCGCGCGGGGTAGAGACGGCCGGGCGGGCGCGGCGTTGCCAGTTCCTCGTTGGCATGGTAACCGCGGCTCTATTTCCTTCTCTCTTGCTCCCGGAATTTCGGTTTTTTTTACTACCGGCCGCGCTTCCCCAGCTGCCTCCGTTACAAATGTCATCTCAATTTTTTAACTGGCATGCTATACTTTTTATCCTTGATGCAATAGTGGACGTTGAGACAATTTCTATGACCTATATGACAATATTACATTTCTATGCCCCGGTGGTCGAGCTGGCTAAGACGCCCGTCACGGATTGTATAAGGGAGGTCCCAGGTTCAAATCCTGGCTGGGGTAATATTTTTCGCAATAAGAATTTTAATTGCCAGACACAGTCGACAAAAATCACCGATGTTATTAATTTATAATTACTGCTGGCGACTTTAAGAATATTCTTAATAGTTACTATATTACAAGGTCATTTGGCATTAATAAAGTAGTAAAAAAACAATTATTCTTACATTATTGAAGATATTCGAGGTGGTCTGTTTGCATCGATGCAACGTCGCAACCGTTGAATTCCTGAAGCACATACACTTCTTAACACTTCCGGACTGATGGTTGCACATGCTGTAATAATTCGTTGCTTCATATTTTCTGCTGTTGTTGGGATTTCTCTGTAAACAATGTCTTTTAATGTTCCCCATAAAAAAAGTCGAGTGGTGTTATATCGGACGAACGAGCTGGCTATGAAATTGGTCCACCACGTCCTATTCATCGATTCGGAAAGATTTCGTTGAGTGTGTCTCTTACTCTACGTGCATAATGTGCGGGACATCCATCATGCTGGTACTACATTTCTCCACGAATATGTAATTATACATCCTCTAATAAAATGTTCAGTTCGTTGCGTATAAAGTTATCATATTTTACACTATCAAGTGTTCCATCGATGAGTAAGGTCCGATTATTTTGTCATCTATGATACCACACCATACATTTACAGACCATTATCGTTGATGATCAACTTCTATTAACCAGTGCGGATTCTCAGTCGACCAATAAAGCATTTATGCAAATTTACAGAATTATGGTGGACCAATTTCATGGCCAACTCGTTCGCCCGATATAACACCACTCGAATTTTTTTATGGGAAACATTAAAAGACATTGTTTACAGAGAAATTCCAACAACAGCAGAGAATATGAAGCAACGAATTATTACAGCATGTGCAACCATCAGTCCGGAAGTGTTAAGAAGTGTACGTGCTTCAGGAATTCAACGGTTGCAACGTTGCATCGATGCAAACGGACATCACCTCGAGAATCTCCAATAATGTAAGAATAATTGTTTTTTACTATTTTATTAATGCCAAATGACCTTGTAATACAGGTCATTGGAATTGTCTCAACGTCCACTATTGCATCAAGGATAAAAATGTATAGCATGCCATTTAAAAAAATTGAGATGACCTTGAATTCTTCGAAGCGCCTTCACCAAAAAAAATTGTCGTTGGCATATTATAGCGCTCTTCATGCCGTACAACTTTTGTAATTAAAATATTTTGATATCTCAAAAAATAACGGAGATATTCCAGGTGATCAAAGTTCTTGCTCCACCCTGTATATCAGTATGTATATTGTAGTATATTCGAATTTTTTTACATAAATTGAATTCATTTAAGATTTTTACACAAATTGAATTGCGAAATTATATGTATAGATAGATAAATCTTTATTGATCCCCTATGGGGTTACAATTTTTCTTTGACATCTTACATCATATCGCAACACAATACACCGCTACAATATATACACTAAATACGTGTATATACATTCTTTTCTTATCCTAACCGCTTGTCATTCCGTCGAAATACATTTATATAGATATAGACAGATATATCTATTATCACTCTCTTTCACACACGCACGCACGCACGCACGCACGCACGCACGCACACACGTCAACCTCGCTCTATTCTATTCTATTTCTTATTCTATCCGGACCTCCGCTTCTCGGTAGTCTCTGTTACTTCCCGTTTGGTTCAGGTGACA
>NW_011966010.1:0-9754 GCF_000949405.1 Vollenhovia emeryi | reverse complement strand
TGAACTGACAGTTCTTAAGTTAGAAAGGTGCAAAAGTGCAGAATCACTCCAGCATCCCCTTAAATGCCTTCCGAGTACGGCCTACCGTCTCCTGCATCCTCATTCGCTCAAACGTGTAAATTAATTCCTCGATAACTATTGTTACTTTTGTACCGCGGCACATGACATTTCTCCTTAGTTTAACCCAATCTACCACTATTTTCAAGTTGGCTACTTTTGCATCAGACACCCTATATAAAAATGCTTCTAAAAGTGTAAAATGTCCAAGAAAGCTAATACTACTATTTATAACTTTTGTTGAAGTTTAAGTAATACACAATTGTAACGATACGCCCGGAATATCGTATCGTTCCCGGCAAAGATCCGGATGCCGCCGACCGTCAGGCGAAGGGTGGGCGCGAGGCGCCCACCGATAACGCACGCAGCGAGCGCCTGCCCGGCGAAACGATCGCCGGCGGGAACGACCGAAGCAGACCGAGGACCGCTGTCACGCGGATCCGCGCCGCGCACGCGCACATACACGCTACCCCGGCACCCGTCTACCCCCACCAACCGATTTTTACCAAATTGTAATAACAATTGGGGGTAGACGGGTATAAAGTAAAAAATGTTCCATACAAAAGTTGTTCATATTAATTAGTAGAATAAGCTAATATGTACGCGCTTGGGACAGGAAAGCGTTAGGCAGGGTGTTGCTGTGATCACCGGAAGAACGCTGGAGTGATTTGGCTCTAATTTAACACGTCACAGTTTATTCTAAAGATTGTTATCACAATGGTTATTACACAAAGTATTATCACAGGGTGAATTTCTCTTCCACTCTCGCACTGGTGGCTCGAGAACCGGTGTAGGCAACGAGGAGAACAAGCAATTCTCCTCCTTGCTTTCAGCTCCGAAAAGACTTGGCTCAAGTCCCGCGATTCGACCGACACACCTTCCGCCTCCGATGCACGATTTGGAAGTGAAGTCTCGCGACGTCCGCGGTTATATATTGCGACGAACTTTTCTCTCTTCTTTAATTTTTCTCCGCCCTCCCGTTGTATACGGACGGACGGGTGTTGCCGTCCCGCTCTCGCTGTCGCGCGCGGATCTTACGGCGAAGCGCGCCGACGACGGGGAGTACGGTCGCCGGGCGCGAGAAGCGCGGGATGCGGACGGATCGGGTCGTCGGCAAAAACCGAGGGGATAGGTTAACGCGCTGGAAAGGAGCAGGATCTCGGGAGCTCCGCGCGTACCGTGCCGCGGACCGAAGGCTCCACGCGAAAACGAAGGTTGGGCGCCAGACGCGGTCTTTCACGCGTCACGTCGCGAAACTCGCGAAATCGTACGAATGAGCTGGAGCGGCCCTCGTCACGGGCAGGCTAGCTCGCCTAACGGTAGAGGGGCGGGGCGGTGGTTGCCGCCAAGATTCCAGAGGCAACGGGACTTATGGAGTTCTCACGACGGACGAGACACACGAAAAGGGACGTACACGAAAAGAAACTCGACAAATTAATATAAATAAAACGGGTTTAATATCGGGCGGCGTTAACACGCCGGTTGAGTGGCCGCTATAACGGGCGGCGGCGCGGGCGACGGTAATTCAAGCCCCGAGATCGGGGGAAAACAACACGCCGCGATGCGCACGGCGACACGGAAGAATCCGGCGCGAACTCAACGGCAGAACTTACATGCGCGATAAACCCTACTCGGACGACACGGACGCACCTGACAGTAATTTCTCGCGCGAACGGTACGAGTACCGTCGCTCACACAAATATTCCCGAATTACGATCACCGGAATTACGCAAACTTGCCCGAGCCACACTCGGCCGGGGCGCTTTGCCCGCGAGACTGGGTACACGGGCCGACGGGCGGCCCGTCTCACAACGACGTGCCAAAACGCAAATTCCGCCGGGTAGTCCCCGACGGCTAAATACGGCGAGCCTTTCGCTCGCGCCCGGCCGCGCCGGTCGGCAGGGGGCCCCGCTCCGGACGCACCGTCCTCGCGAAATCCGCCACCGACAACGGCGGAAGCGGCCCGGGGTATCGCAAACACACACCGCCGTTCACACTCTCGCGGTCGTCGCGACTCCTTCACGCCACGCATGCACGCGACACTCCCGCGGCATGCGTACCCCGCGTGATCTCGCTCAACGCAACCCTCGCGCCGCGAATCTCCAGATCGGCTAAGACGCATGCACGCGATCGCGAGACTCGACGCAACACACACACACGCAATCACTCACACACGCGGCCTGTGCCCTGCAGGCTCCGGGGTAACCGCGGTTGCTTGTCGCCGCGACCGGGACACCAAAGAAGACTCTAAAGCCGGCGGGCCGTAGCCCGGGCGACGCCAAACGCGAAATCTTCCCGGCGGCGACAGAGCAACCCGGCTCCGGACGCTATCGCACGGGGCGAAACAGACGGAGGAGGATCTCACCGGCACCCTCGGCTCTCGCGGGATCGGCAGGCGGCAACGGCTCGTCCTGGCTTCCACGGGAACTCGCCCCTCGTGGCGGGAAAACGGCGGCAGCGGGAAACCGGGGTCCTCTCTCTTACAACGCTCGCAACAGGCTGCTCCAAATTTTCCGCGATCGCGGATCGATAGCCCGGGGCCCCCCCTTTCGCCCGCGCGGCGGCTCGCGCGAGGCGCGTGCCCCGCGGCCAATCGCGCGACGGCACGCGACAACGCCGGCAGCGAGATTTTCACGCTCGGGCGCAGGTGCCCGCGATATCGCCAATTTTTCTTCGCGTTCCCTCGATAGGGCTGTCGCAGCGGCTCCCCCGCTGACGCCCCTCAGGTCTCGTGTCACGGGCCCTGGGCTCCTTCCTCCCGGCTCGCTGCTCCGCTCGCTCCGTTCCCGCTCCGCACGCTTCTCCACCGTGCTCGCCGCGGAATTTTTCCGTTAGCCGGGCCTCTCCGCTCTCTCCTCTGTCCTCGCGGCCATCCGTCCTCACACGCTCGCGTTCACCATACAAAAAAAACAAAATAATCAGCCATACGTCGCATTTACCGAATAAACGGTCGCCTCTCTGGAGACTGCGGCACGGTTTTCCCTAAGCTCGGCCTGTTGCCTTGAGGGAGGAACCCGGTAGACGCGCCCGCGGGACGGCAACGTCACACCATATAGGTCATCGTTTCTAGAATGTCCCATACCGGAAGGCTTTGTTACCTCCCCCGTATTAGGAACATTCTAGAAACGATCTGTTGATATTCTGCGTTTTTAAACTGACAATAAGGTCGCGCGATGATAGTTGTAACTGCCGCCTACCCCCCCGCTGGGGGACAGGCGCAGTGCGCAATCGCGATGGGCGAGCGCGCTCTGCCCGAAAAGGAGCGTCGCTCCCGCTGCCAAGCTCCGCTGCTATGGCGCGAGTTCGCGATGTTTGTCCCTTTCGGGAATCAGTTGCTTCGGACGAGTCGGACACATTTCAGGGCGGCAATTTCTCTGATTGCGCCACTGAGTGTCCGGCTCGTCTCCGAACATTCCGCCCGCCTCGTCAGGTGGACCTGACGAATTTTCTCCGCATTGCTATCGCTACAAAGAATATACAGTCAAACATGCACCGACAATTATCAGAAGAACAATGCAATGGCAATTAATCTCAGAACAATCAAGTATTATCAAGTGTGGCGCACGCCGCGACCACAACAGCCGACGGCGCTCCCGCGCCGCGGTAAGGCGCTGCACGGAGACGCCCCCCTGCGGCCATCCGATGGTCGCGCTCGTACGCCAGTGATTTCGCGGGTGATCGCGCATGCTCACTTTGAGTCAGCGCCGCGCACGTGGTCCCGCGATTCGCGAGGCAACAGAATAATTTTCGTGAGCGGTCGCTTTAACGTCGCCGTGGCCGTGGTCACCGTGACCACCCGAACGCGTCCGTCATCCCCCGGGTGGATGGCAGTGATCCGAGCGAGTGGCCACTTTGCTGGCGATGTGGTCTCGCTGCGCACCAGGCACAGCTGTCCCACCTGCGGGGCCGGTGCCGAGGTCCACCACTTGGGCCGATGAGCCAGCGAGTGCAAGTATTCCTGCGACCATCGGCGCCAGAAATGTTCACGCATTTGCTGAACGTGCTGCCAGCGTGACAAGCGGTTCACCGGCACGTCCAGCAAGGATCGCTCAGGCAGGGCCAGTAGAGGCCCTCCAATTAAAAAATGACCCGGGGTGAGGGCTGCCACATCCTCCGGGTCGTCAGACAGTGGGCAGAGCGGGCGTGAGTTGAGGCATGCTTCGACTTCAGCCAGAAATGTCGCCATCTCCTCGTACGTAAGGGTGCTGTCGCCGAGCACCCGTCGCAGGTGATGTTTGAGCGACTTGACCGCTGCCTCCCACAAGCCGCCGAAGTGAGGTGCTGCCGGTGGATTGAAACGCCACTGTATGCTTTCATCGGCCAGCGCCTGTTCGATGCGTCGTGCGTCCCGGAATCCGTCGTCGAACATCGCCCTCAGTTCCGCCTCAGCACCTACAAAATTCGTACCTCGGTCGCTGTACATGGCCTGGGGTGATCCTCGTCGAGCGACGAAGCGCCGCATGGTCGCCAGGAACGCCTCAGCCGTGTAATCAGATACGACTTCCAGGTGGACTGCTCGGGTGCTAAAACACACGAACACGGCAATGAAGGCCTTGCTTGCCTTGTGACCACGACCCCTGGAGGAACGCAGCATCACTGGTCCGGCGTAGTCGACCCCTGTGTGACTGAACGGACGTGACGGAGTCACCCTTGGCTCAGGTAAGTCGCCCATCAGCTGTTGGGGAGTGGCCGCCCGCCATCGCGTGCATTGGATACAGCGCTGGATGTGACCCTTGACCGCGCTCCTTCCACCTGGCACCCAGTACCGTTGCCGCAGCAGCCCCAACGTTTGTTGCACGCCACCATGGTGAGTGCGTGAATGGCACGAGGCCACGATGAGTGCAGTGAGAGTGGAGTGCCTGGGCAAAATAGCGGGATGCTTCTCCTCGTAGGCGAGTAGAGAGTGTCTTATTCTGCCTCCGACTCGCAACACGCCATCAGCGTCGATGAATGGGGTGAGTCTGCTCAACGAATTGCTTCGTGACAGCTCTTGCCCATTCTGAATAACCTCAATTTCCTTGCCGTAGGTATTGGTCTGCACCAGGCGTACCCATGACCCGAGTGCGTCCTCCAGTTCCGCGGCCGAGAGTGCAAGGGCTTCCTCCGCGGACCTCGCTCGAGTCACCCCGCGTAACCAGCGTCGGCACCACGCCGTGATCCTCAGCAGCCGTCTAAGGGTGGAGTATCGAAGCAGCAGGTCAGACGCCTCGGTCGTCGATTGCGCCACCCCCACATGCTGTCTTGTCCTTGCCTCGGGTAAGTCCTCATCGGTGTTGGTGTCTGCCGTCGCCTTCCAGGGGGCCTCCCCTTCTTGCAGCCACGCAGGGCCCCGCCACCAGAGAGGGTGATCAGCCAGGGCCCGCGGCGTCAGGCCACGTGACGCGCAATCCGCCGGATTGTCCTGGCTCGCCACGTGATGCCACTGAGCCTCGAGCAGTGTGGTCTGGATCTCCGCGACCCGATTCGCCACGAAGGTCTTCCACCTTGATGGATGACCTCGAATCCAGCCTAGGGTTACCGTGGAGTCAGACCACAGGTGAGTCGGCAGTGCCTCTAATTGAAGGACTCTCCGCACATGAATGGCCAAGCGTGTCAGCAAGGTGGCCGCGCACAACTCCAACCTAGGTAGAGAAATCTGTTTCAGAGGGGCGACCTTTGTTTTCGCTAGCACCAGATTGGCCGTCCAGTCGCCTCCCCCTCTTCTAACCCGTAGGTAGATAGCCGCGGCGTAAGCTCGCTCGGAAGCATCCGCAAATCCATGGATTTCGGCGCTCTCGCTGTCCGATGTCCACTGGAGCCACCTGGAAACCCGAATCACCGCCAATTCCGGGAGCTCGTCCAGGAAGTCCCGCCACGTGGAACAGCTGCTGGTCGGCAATGGGGAGTCCCAATCCAGACCCTGCAGCCAGGTGCTCTGTATAAAGATTTTTGCTCGTACCACGACCGGGGCAAACCACCCCAGTGGGTCGAACAGTTGTGCCGACTGAGAAAGGACCGATCTCTTTGTGACAGGTCCGGATGCTGTCATCCTGATGTCGAACGAGAACGAGTCCTTGGTCGGATGCCATTGGAGGCCCAGAGTGGAGTGACTGGCGTGGGGCAGCCATGCCCGCACGCCCGGGAGTGCCAAGTCATCCACCGCGATGTCCTTCAAGAGCATCTCCTGATTGCTTACCCATTTTTTCAGGAGAAAGCCGCCCGCCTTGCAGAGCTCTCGTGTCTGAGCTATGATCTGTCGGACCTTCTCTCTGGTGTCAGCTCCCGTCAGGACGTCGTCGACATAGGTGTCCCGGCGGAGCACGCTCGCACCAATCGGGTACTTCCCCGACTCATCGTCCGCCAACTGACGCAGCGTCCGTATGGCCAGGTAAGGGGCACACGCTAAGCCGTAAGTCACGGTGTTCAGACGAAAGTCTGAGATCTCGCCAGTGTCAACCCGCCAAACAATCCGCTGCAAGTCCCGATCCAGTGGATGTACCCAGATCTGGCGGTACATCTTTTCGATGTCAGCCGCCACAACGTACCGATGACATCGCCACCTCAGCAACACGTCAGCCAGCGGAGGCAGCAGATTCGGGCCCACGAGCAGTCGCTTGTTGAGCGAGTCCCCCTTCGCTCCCGGAATGGCCGCGGAGCCGTTGAACACGACGCGCAACTTAGTCGTGCTGCTCGATTCCTTCATCACGCCATGGTGCGGCAGGTAACACACTCGCCCCTGCTCGTTTGCTGGCCCGGCCCGCGTCATGTGCCCCAGCTGCTCGTATTCTGACAGGAATTGCTCATACCCTTGTTTCAGATGCGGCTGTTGCTTGAATCGTCGTTCCAGTCGGGCAAGCGTCTGTAAAGCGACTCCCCGCGTCGATGAGCAATCCGGGAGTGGCAGGATCGTTGGAAGTCGCACACAGTACCGGCCGTCCGGTTCACGCGTGTGCGTACTGACGAACCGTTCCTCACATTCGCGTTCCTCTCTGGTGAGAGAGGCGTCCGGCACCGTTATCTCCTCTTGCTCCCAGAATCGTTTGACCAACGCCGCCAATGGTTCCCCGAACGAGCATTGGTGTAGCATCGTTGTCGCGTGTGAGGTCACAGGGCCAGCAACGCCAGAGACGATCCATCCCAGCGCGGTTCGTTGGGCGATTGGCTCGCGTGCTCCTCCCCGTCGGATCCCGGTCTCAAGGATCTCGGCGTAAACGTCGGCTCCGAGTAGCACCTCGACGTTGTCTGCCGACATGTAGTCCGGATCCGCTAGCTCGAGGCCCCTGAGATGCGACCACTCTGCCATCGCCAGGCTGCTAACGCCCGCGTAAATCGTGAGTCGCGGAAGCACGATCGCGGACACCGGGAATGTGCGGCCTCCGTTAGTTGGGGAAATCTCGAACTCCAGGCGCCCGTTCGCCACGTTGATCTGTCTGCCTCCCACGCCAAAGATCGCGATAGACGCTCTCGTCCGTGAGAGCCTCAGACGCTGGGCAAACGCTTCGGTCACGATGGACGTCTCTGAGCCTTGGTCCACTAACGCGCGTGTGGAATGCATCTCGCCGAACCGATCGCGAGCTTGAATTCGCGCTGTCGCGAGTAGCACAGCGCAGCGGCTCCCTGACTGCCGTTGCGCGACGAGGGTTGACACAACGTCGTTGCCTACAGCGGGAGCCGCTTCCACCGCGCGCGACCGGCATGCTTCATGAAGCGACGAATGATGCCGCCCCTCGCATACCGTACAGTTTCGTTTCGACTTGCACTCACTAACCTTGTGTTTCCCCAGGCAGTTCAAGCACAACTGAGTGTCATCTACGAAGCGCTTCCTGTCCCCTGCCGATTTCCCGCGGAAGGTATCGCACATCATCAGGAAGTGATCCTTTCGACACAAGGTGCATCGTTCCTTCTGCTTCTTGGATGGTTCGGCCTGAACATGATGAGACTGGGCAGCCCGTACGGACTCACCCTTGCTCGGGTGCAATGCCTCCAAGGTGTGTGAGCGTTGTTCCAAGAAGGCCAGCAGCTCCTTGTGCGTCGGGGGTTCTGCCGACGCCCCGATCGAATTCTCCCACTCCCGCCGGGAGCGAGGATCCAGCATTTCAACAGTGAGAAACACGAAGAGGTCCTCACTGCTGGTGATGGGTCGCCCAATGCTCTCCAGAGCACTGACCGTGCTGGTCATGTGATGGAAGAGCTTGCGCAGCTCCGAAGGCGACTCAGTCTTCATTTTCGGCAAGGCGGTATATTTGGAGTAAAAGGATCGAACCAAGATACGTGTGTTCTCGTAATGGTTGACCAGCGTCTGCCAGGCACGCTTGAAATTCTTTTCTGTTGTAGGTAAGCTGCTCACCAGAGATTCGGCTTCTCCCTTCAGACTCGTCTTCAAGTAGTGCAGCCTCGTGACGTTGGAGATGGAGGTGTCCGCTACGATGAGTGACTTAAACAGGTCCCGAAATGGCGGCCAGTCCTCATACTTTCCTGAGAAGGTGGGGAGTTGAATCCGAGGTAATGTTGTTCGCGGGGGCGGGGCTGGGCTAGTGTCTCCGACCTCCCGTTCGCCTTTCACCTTCTCCCGCTTCACCTTTTCGTCCCATTCGAGTAATGCTGCTCGTTGGAGCACGTAAACCTCCTCCGTTTGTCCCCAGTAGTCCTGGGTGTAGTACTCCTGGGTCTTCACTGCATCCCAGTGCTGCAAGCGCAGTTTCTCGTGTTGCTCCTCAAACCTAGCCCACTTGCTGTCCAACAGCCGCAATGTGGTTGAGATGAGTGCTCCATTAATCCGCGCGGAGCCTGCCTTTTTGAGGTTGTCGATCGTGCGAGCTATGCGCCCATGTAGCTCTTGCTGAGCCGCGATGATCGACTCCATTCTCTGGTTTCAGTGGTCAAGAATGCCCTTGAACCTGCCCCTCGCACCGTGTGCACTGCTGGACCGACAACGTCGACGATCCGGCTCGAAGGACCAAAATGTACGCGCTTGGGACAGGAAAGCGTTAGGCAGGGTGTTGCTGTGATCACCGGAAGAACGCTGGAGTGATTTGGCTCTAATTTAACACGTCACAGTTTATTCTAAAGATTGTTATCACAATGGTTATTACACAAAGTATTATCACAGGGTGAATTTCTCTTCCACTCTCGCACTGGTGGCTCGAGAACCGGTGTAGGCAACGAGGAGAACAAGCAATTCTCCTCCTTGCTTTCAGCTCCGAAAAGACTTGGCTCAAGTCCCGCGATTCGACCGACACACCTTCCGCCTCCGATGCACGATTTGGAAGTGAAGTCTCGCGACGTCCGCGGTTATATTTATAGGTCATCGTTTCTAGAATGTCCCATACCGGAAGGCTTTGTTACCTCCCCCGTATTAGGAACATTCTAGAAACGATCTGTTGATATTCTGCGTTTTTAAACTGACAATAAGGTCGCGCGATGATAGTTGTAACTGCCGCCTACCCCCCCCCCCCCCGCTGGGGGACAGGCGCAGTGCGCAATCGCGATGGGCGAGCGCGCTCTGCCCGAAAAGGAGCGTCGCTCCCGCTGCCAAGCTCCGCTGCTATGGCGCGAGTTCGCGATGTTTATCCCTTTCGGGAATCAGTTGCTTCGGACGAGTCGGACACATTTCAGGGCGGCAATTTCTCTGATTGCGCCACTGAGTGTCCGGCTCGTCTGCGAACATAGTATAACGAGTACAATAAAAACCTAACCATCTTTTGCCCCACTCGAAAAC
>NW_011966009.1:0-9747 GCF_000949405.1 Vollenhovia emeryi | reverse complement strand
CACCCTGTATATTGCATTCAAGGGAACAATTCTAGTATCCCACTGCTTTTGTTATTTTTATTAAATATCTAACCGCGCTTCAGACATATAGTCCTACCGCTTTTTAATATTTTTATGAATAAGTTATCTATAAAGATAGTATTGTTAAGAACTATATAAACGCTTAGTAATAGGAAAACGAGGTACGCAGAGAGCATAGACCGCGCACCCGAAACCGCTACGCTCATCACAATTATGTTACGCATAGTAATAATTTTTTCATTAGTTATAGTACCTAAGGTAGATTGTTTAATTGGTTTCGACTGTGGAGGTCGACATTTGAACATAACTACCGTTTCTCTACTAGATGTAGGTGAATGCAACTTAAAATATCATACTCCGACCACCACTCGTACTAAAATTCAGCTTTTACAATTATCCGATTATAATTATGCTGAGGTTTTTCAATGTAAAGTCGAAATTTCGCGAATCATATATCATTGTGGAATGCACTCCCACGTCGCAATAGTATTCAACGGAAAAGCCAATTACGTACATGAAACGGGATACCATACATGCATGCGTTTATTTACCGAAGGGAAAATTTCCCTCGGAAAAGACGGCATTCTCGATAAAATAAAAGTAAATGAAACTTCCTACAGAAGTTTTACCATTGCTGGAGATATAAGAAATGACGGCACTTGCTCCGGCGCGCAATATTCTGATTCATATGGAACTTGGGACAATGTTATAGTCCAGGCCTCCGCTAAAATTACAGTAAAATCCGGATTCTCTCCTGTACATTTAAATTCAGGAAAAATTAAGTTACAATCAGGAACATCGTGTCCTCTAGCTGACGGTTTCTGTCTAGATCACGACGACGGTTACTCCTATTGGAAACCTATGCCCTTATCATCCTGTAAATTTGAACAATACTACGTCCTGTACGAAGGACTGGCAAATAAGCTCACACCTACCACCAGCGACTCGCCGGGTCAACCAATCTACAGCTTGACCACTCAGGATATTACCTTCGCCCTCATGACAACCAAGGAGCTCTCTCTTTGCGGATATAAACTACTCCGTACGGAGCACCCGAAACTATTCATCCTAGAAGTTCAAGACGGGGATACCTTCGCCAAAAAGGGAAGCATCTCTATACCGGATATTTTCACTTATATGAATTCTAAATTTGTTTACATCGAACGTCATATCCAGGACCAGATGACGTTACTTTACCACAATGTTATCCAGCAAAAATGCGCCCTTGAAAGACAGGTACTTACTAATACTCTGTCTTTCGCTGCGCTGCAACCAGATGAATTCGCCTACCGATTAATGAAAGGCCCCGGCCACATGGCCGTCACTGCAGGCGAGGCGGTGCATATCATTAAATGTATACCCGTCGACGTCAACGTAAGAAGAACAGAAGAATGCTATAACGAATTACCCATCACATTACGGAACGTTTCACTATTTCTCACTCCAAAATCAAGAGTTATCACAAAAACTGGAAATGAACGAGAATGCTCTGGAGAACTACCAACTTTATATCGAGTCGAGCATACCTGGATTCAATTTACTCCCAAACCTCAAGTCTTACAGCTCCCTCCACAACAACTTGAACCCCTCACAACCCTCTCCTGGAATTACACTAAGCCCGGACCATTAGCAATATCGGGAATTTATTCAGAAACCGACATGGAAAAATTACGCGACCATATAATGTTCCCTGCGGAAAAACCCGCACTATTGAACGAATTAGCTCGACGACTTTCGGGACATGGCATTAGCCCACATTCTATATCTGCTTACAATTTATTGGATGAGGAAACTCTGAATCGAATCGCGGAAAGTACAGCCGCCCGCGTATGGAAAGGTTTTATAAATTTTGGCTCTGCTACAGCTGGAATAATGGGAATAATTATTATAATGTAGGTTTATTTCTCACCCAGTCTAACTTACAAAAGTCTCGCGATTTCTTCCGTCACGCTCTCCTCGCGATCTCGTCTCGTCTCGTCTGCCCGTTGCTTGTCCGTCTCTCCGTCTTTTTTGTCTCTTCCGCGTTTCGTCTGTCTTTTCGTCTGTCTTTTCGTCGCTTGCCCGTCCGGGAATCTTCCCCGCGCTCTTTTGTCTCTTCGCCGGTCGAGACCTGAACGTACTCTCTTGACCAGGGACGGAACGTCCCTGGTTCTCTCGTCTTACGGTAAACTATGCCTACAGCTCAGCCATCCTGACAGTTTGACCGTCCCGGTCAAATAAATGGGAGTTATTACAAAAGATTTTTTCGCAGTCGACAGACAATTACGGGAACGCAGATAACATTAGAGTATAACAATACATGGTGAATACATGGAAACGCAACAAGTAATATAAAACGCATTCACGCGGATACATTAGAATATAACAATACATGGAGAATACATAGAAATGCAATAAGTAATATAAAACGCATTCACGCGGATATCTTAAAATTACGGGCGAATATAAGGTCGCATCTGATCTGGCGCTACAACGCCGGTATATGGCCGCTGGGTTACCTGGAATCCATCAATATCAGTAACGACGTACCGATCATAATCTAGAACTTTTTTAACGACGTACGGGCCTTTAAACTTAGGTATTAGCTTCTTGTTTACGCCGGGTGTTACCTCAGTATTACGTATCTCTATATAATCGCCAACATTGTACTCGTACGCGGCTTTTCGTCGCAAATTATATCGCTTCGCATTTTGGTGTTGTAACTCCTGAATATTTACACTGGCTTTATTCCGAATTTGTTCGAGATCACGATCCACATCCGAATCAAGTATATCGCGTAATAGATCATTTGTTTTTCCTTTTTGACTTATTCCGAATAACAAACGTGAGGGAGTCTCGTTAGTCGCCCGACAGATAGTATTATTCAAGGAGTATTCGACTTTATCTAAGACTTGATCCCATTTGGAGGGGTTTTCGCTCAGCTTTGCTAACATTGGTGTTATTATTCTATTGAACCGTTCTACTTGACCATTAGCCCTTGGTGTACTTACAGCGACAAGAACGTGTTCGGTACCCTCGTCTCGTAAAAATTCTGCGAACGCATCGGATGTGAAACACGAACCTCTGTCCGAAATTAAACGCTTAGGTTTACTATACGCGCGGAAGTAGTCACGCAAGCATTTTATCGATTCGTCAGTTGTAGGAGATTTACAGGGGTAAATTCTGATAAATTTAGTAAATGCATCGATAATGACAAGTAAATAGCGGTGACCCCTTCCAGTTTTCTCTAGCGGGCCGGAATGATCTATGTGTATAGTCGCAAACAGTAATTTCTCTTTCGGGATGTTGTGCAGGAATCCTTCTGCTTTACCGCTAGGTGGTGAGAATTCAATGCACCGTAAGCAATTTGTTATGTGTTCTTTTACCTTGTCACGCATGTTGGGGAACCAATAGATTTTAGTGATATTATCGATAACCTTATCAATACCGACATGTCCAATATCGTCATGGCACGTTCTAATAACATTTGATTCCATTGATCGCGGTACATAGAACAATAACTTTTTGTTTTTATCCTTTCTATAGACTAGGCCGTCGCGTAATTCGTAGTGTTTCACGTCGCCTTTCTCAAGTTTTTCGCGGATTTTAAGGATTTCATCGTTTCGATCTTGACAGATAGACAAAGTTCGTTCGAACGTACTTCCCTCGAGCACTAATACGCTATGACAACGGCTAAGGGCGTCAACATGAGTCATTCGTTTTCCCGGTCTATGCACTATCTCGTAATTGTAGTTTTGTAAGAATAACGCCCAGCGAGATATTCGTGGGTTCACGTCTTTTTTATTTAAGGTGAGGCGGAAACTATCGCAATCAGTGATTATTTTAAACTTCTGTCCCGCGAGGTAAATGTGGAATCTTTTTAGTGCGTACACCACAGCGAGACATTCAAGTTCGAAACTGTGATACTTAGACTCGGTGGGTGTGGTTCGCTGACTCTAAAACGAAATAGGTTTCCACAGACCATCGCTTTGTTTTTGAAATAAGATCCCACCAAACCCACTTGCGCTCGCGTCGCAGTGTAATTCCGTCTCGGTTCGTGGTGAATAAATCGCTAACACAGGCTTGTTAGCCAAATAACGCTTTAAGGTCTCGAACGCCTCATTTTCTGCAGTACCGAAGGAGAACGTAGTACCCTTTTTTATTAATTCGTACAATGGTTTAGCTATCAGTGAAAACTTAGGGACGAATCTACGAAAATAACTCGCAAGACCAATAAAACGATGCACCTCCTTTACGTTTCTCGGGAGCGGGTAGTTTAACATAGACTCGACATTTTCATCGCTCGGTCGTATCCCATACTCATTAACGCAGTAGCCTAAGTACTTTATCTCGGTTTGAGCGAAGTAGCATTTGTCTAACCTAAACTGTAACTGGCTTTTGCCCGCGAGTTCGAATAATTCGGACAAAATCGCCACATGCTCATCTAAATTTTCCGTAGCGACTAAAATATCGTCTAGGTACAGCACTATCTTGTGCTCTTTTATGAGTGTCTCAAACACGGTATGAATAAAACGCTGGAATACGCGCGGCGCGTTGGTCAACCCGAAAGGCATTCGTAGATACTCATACTGTCCTAACGGTGTTACAAATGACGTAAATTTTATTGACGCTTCGTGCATTTTAACGTGGTGGAATCCATCTTTCAAATCCAGCACGGAGAAATACCTTTTGTTTTTTAACCGATCAATGTTATCGTCAATTAATTCGGTCGGAAAATTGTCGCGTACCGTTATCTTATTCAACTCTCGGAAGTCGACGCATAATCTAAGATCACCGGTTTTCTTCCGCACCAGTACTATCGGACTCGCGTATGGTGAATTACTCGGGCGAATGATTTTCCTTTCCGACAGTTCGTCTAGTATATTTTGTAACGCCTCCTTATCGGCAAAGGACAGTCTTCGCGGACGCGAACTTATTGGCTGATCGTGCTTCAACGTAATACTCATCTCAAAATCGGGTCCGCATTTTCCGACTAGAAGGTTCTCAAGATAACACGAATCATAACTATTACAAATTTTATTGTGGTAGTCTCGGTTTATCGCGGGATTAATTTGTAGTGCATCGCGTACGCCACTAGGATGTTCGTCAACTACGATATTCAATACCTGCTGTATACTCGCCTCTTCAACGTTTTCGATTTCGACACCGTCTCCGAGAGTAACACGTAGTGATGGACAAGTTAAAAAGTCTCTACCTAGAAGTACTTTATACGCCATCGTATGGTCCGGTACAGTGTAGAATTTTATTTTAGCATGAACACCCCGAATATCTATATTACCATAAAAAATATTTAAAACTTCAAGTCGCGAGCCGTTTATTCCACAGAATTGACTAGTATCCTCCGCGATTGGGCAACAGGCTCCGTTCTCAACGATGCTATCTCGAATAATACTAATCGGTGAACCCGAATCAATTATAGCGTCTAACACATAGGTTTCTACCTTACTGCACTTTTCGTTGGGGCTTATCCGCAGGGTGACCATATACGGTTTGGGAAGAGCGATGGGTTGTATGACGTTCGTTGACGTAGTCTGCGCTGATTTTCCTCCAGCCGCGGACGGGGCGGACTGTTTCCGTTCGGGACAATCTCGCGCTAGATGTTCCGAGGATCCACAAACGTAGCAGGCTCTCTTCGTCCCTGGAGCCACTGGTTGGTTGCACTGAGGGGCGAGGTGCCCCGTCTCCCGACATTTGTAGCACCTTGTCGTCGTTCCTCTCGCCGCCGGCACCTCTGCTTCCGATCCCGATGATCTCCCGACATCTTTCTTCGCCCTGCTGTCACTGGATTTCTTGGACTCGAGACGGATTTTTTCGAAACCCTTCAGAAGTTCCGCCCTCGATTGGAAGTTCATCATATTCGCCTGGTTTTGTAAGCGTACATCGGTGATGCCCTCGATAATATAATCGAGGAGTTCGTCCTCTGCAATCGGTACGCGGTTAGCTAGAATCACTTTTTCATGATAGTAGTCACAGAATTGCTCTTCGTTTTTCCAAACACGAGTCTCGAATTCCTTCCTCAGCGACAACTTGCCCGGGCGCAAATCGAACATTTTCTTCATTTCTTTTAGCAGATCCTCGATACTCAGTGTTAAGTATTCCGCTCTCGAATGAAACCAAGTAAGCGCTCGTCCTCTGAGCCTCGAGCTTATCAAAATTCTGGTGGCATTATCGTCTAGTTGGTACGAATTTATCAGTAATTCGAGCTGGTTCTTCCATCTCCAAAATGTATTTTCGGTAGCGTCAAACTCGGGTAAAAGATCTCTGATATTTCGAACGTCGCTCACCATCGACGCGCTGCTGCTCGCCATTGACGTACTGCTCGCCCTTTCGCGCTCTCTGCGTAGTAATTGCTGTTCTCTTTCCAACAGCTCTCTCTCCCTGCGAATCAAAGCTAATTCGCGTTGCAGGTGGTCATCAGGGAGAACCGGGGAAGTGTCTGAAACTCTTCCGTGTACCATCGTATCGTCTTCCGTACCGACGGTCTCATCCACCGTTTCTTGCGCTACAGCCGAAGATGACGTGGCACCGATTGGCTCATCCACCGTTTCTTGCGCTACAGCCGAAGATGATGCGTCTTCCCTGTACGGCCCTTTGTTTAATTTTTCGCCCAAGATCGTCCAGATGTTTGGATCTCGTTCGTTCAGTCGTTGTATAAGCTCGGTCTTCGCTCCCTTGGTGGTCAACCCTAATTCCCGAAGGGCGTCTTTTAACTCGACCACGGAGAAGTCGTTACCATCCAATGGCTTCATATTACTCGATGTGTATCACAGTATTCACACACAGTATCCACAAACCAGAACGATAGTGTTCACACAGAACAGTAACGATACCGCCCGTACACGGATATTTTCGCAAGATATCCCGCGTGTACCTCACTATGTGCCGACAGTTCGAATCCCACTTCTGAAAGTCTGTAGGTTTATTTCTCACCCAGTCTAACTTACAAAAGTCTCGCGATTTCTTCCGTCACGCTCTCCTCGCGATCTCGTCTCGTCTCGTCTGCCCGTTGCTTGTCCGTCTCTCCGTCTTTTTTGTCTCTTCCGCGTTTCGTCTGTCTTTTCGTCGCTTGCCCGTCCGGGAATCTTCCCCGCGCTCTTTTGTCTCTTCGCCGGTCGAGACCTGAACGTACTCTCTTGACCAGGGACGGAACGTCCCTGGTTCTCTCGTCTTACGGTAAACTATGCCTACAATAATAAAAATCATCAAAGCTTGCATAGACACAATAATACATGGTTACGCATTGCACACTGTTTACGGGTGCAGTGCCCATTTACTTGGAGCTTTATGGAGCTCGCTAACCCATTTATTGTTGCATTTATCTAGAAAACCTCCAAAAATACAGTCTGTCCATTATGATACAAAAAATGAAAGAATTGAAATTGATCCTCAACCAGACGACCGATTAAATGTTACTACACAATCGCAGCCACAGCCACAACAATATACCTTCTATGCCGACATTGAAAACCCCGCGCCAAAATTGTATCCCGATTTACCGAATCGCAGCGGCGATTCGCAATGTATCCCTAACAAAGTGTTAAATAAGGGGGGAGGTGTAACGTCCCGCGAAAAATTTTCAATTTTCTAATTATAACAATTACCTTAAGTATAATATTTTTCATTATCTCATGCGTGCGAATATATACTATCATTTTATTATTAAGATACTACCATTATATATCCTTATATCGTTTCACCGACATTCGTCGAAGTAATTTTTGCTTTCATAATATTTTGCCTTTATACATCTTATATAACTATACTACTACACTCTATTGCTTTATACAGACATATTCTATCGCTTTTAGTATTAAGATATTGCAGAGTGTTATTTCTAGTCATTACTATATATATCTCATTTATAATCACTATATATATATATATACTTTATATTAATAATTATTTAAATTGCATGATATACCTCAGTGCAATTTATTATTTCTCGTATATCAATTACCTTAAGAGCTTATGTACTTAAAATTAATTAGCAGTTTGTACGTACGGTTGTTCATTATAAAATTTTAGTTGTTATCTAGGGAACCATAGGACTTAGAGCCATAGTTATACAACCAAAATTATAGCACTCGTTAAGATAGAGAGAAGTTATTATATCAAAATTTTAAAATTACTAGAACAACACAAGCGCGCGCTACGCGCGCGCCATTTAGCAACATTTTTTCTTTTTATTGTTAAAAAATATATAATTCAATAAACATAATTTTTAATCAATGTCTTTTAATAAGTTAATCATTTTAATATATTAAAATATATATATTATAACATTATGAAAATAATACTTCTTTATGTCAATCAATAATGATTAAAAACAAATTTATTCATTGCTTTATTAGATTTTTAGCTTGTAAAAATCACGTGTTGATTATAAATAACTTTCTACTCTCATGTTATGTTCTGTGAAAGATATAAATACAATTATAATAATTAATTTTATAACAATAATTAATATATAAGTAATTAATTATATATATTAATTTATTTTTACATTATATATAAAGCTAATCACAAACAATGAAAAATAAAACACTAACAAATATGTATACACTGCATTTGATACAGTAAGAATTAATATTCACTAAACTTTCATAAGACTCAAAGCAATACTATTTACAATTAATAGAGAATGTTTAATTTATCGGTTGTCACTAAAGAGTAAATGTTTTACTCTTAGATAATACAAATTACATGAGAAGTATAAAGAAGTTACATGGTATCAAAGAGTATTTGTCGGCTTACCTTGTTATAAAGTTATGTCGAATAAAATTGGAACCGTATTTTGGCAGGATGGAGTTAGATTAAGAGTATAATTTCGCTAACGTCTGGAGTCGAGGGATGTGAAACTAAGACTGATTAGTCACTTTAGCTTTCAGAAGTCAGGCAACAATTATAAACATGTAGGAAAACACACCAAGATAGTCGGAGATGTTTTTGAAATATAAAATAAACCAAGTTAATAATTTTGTCATGTGTCACATTAAGATTAAAGAATAAATTGAACCAAGCTAATGATTTTGTCATATATCATACAATTATAAACATATAGGAAAGAAAAAACAACAGAGACGGTCAAAAATACTTATAAAATTAATAATGACACTAACACCTAGTCAAGGCTCTTAGCCCTTTTAATCATTAATTAAAATAATTAAATTAATTAAAATAATTAAAATTAATAAAATTTCATTTACGAATTAATAATTTTCTCATGTGTCAGACTAAGATTAAAGAATAAATTAAACCAAGCTAATGATTTTTTCATATATCATACAATTATAAACATATAGGAAAGGAAAAACAACAGAGACGGTCAGAAATGCTTTATTTTTTAAATAAACAAATACACGAATTTAAATAAACAAAACGATATACATTAATGTTATCCATTATTGCTCTAATTTTTCAACAGAGCCTCCTTTACTCCGTTTTACTTTTTTTATTTAGTTTGCTATTAAAAGGAAAAGATAAATTGTTTATATCATATTTTATATCTTACTTTTTATGTAATATATTTTAAATATTGTATTTATACCTGTTGCGATGAACTATCTTCCATTTTCTTTTTCTTAAGTATTTGATTAACCTTTAATATTGATGCCAATGGCATATGTCCCTTTAATTTTTTAATATCTTTTACGCTTTGAGTTAAAAAATATGGCGGATCAACTGTAAAAATAATTAAATAATTATTACAAACATATATACAGGGTG
>NW_011966008.1:0-9737 GCF_000949405.1 Vollenhovia emeryi | reverse complement strand
TTTTGGACTTGCCCCCCTAAGCAGATTGGTGCAAGAACGAGGCAAGTGCGGACTTACCTCGTTCTTGCACCAATCTGCTTAGGGGGGCAAGTCCAAAAATCTCAGTTTATTTAACTAACAATGCACTTACGTACGTCGTTTTTACACCAATCGATCGGGCTTGGAACGTTGCATATAATGATGTTAAAACATTATTTTCGCCAAAATGTGGACTTGCCTCTTTCTTGCAGCAATGTCTTCAATTTCTATCAATAGTTAGAATATTCATCACGTGTTGCGAGTTATATTTCATTATTTTTTGTTTTAGGTCTTACTTACATATAATATATTACTTATTCGTACTTATTTTTGGTGGAACACTTCTTCAGTCACTTGCGAAATATTTAAGTCTTTTTCGTATTGATTTAAAATAAAATTAAGTACTGTGACTGGTTTCACATAATCTGTCTGATTTGTTATCGCTTCATCCACCTCGATGAAACCCTAGCCGAATTTAGGTCATCGGAACGCCTCGGGCGTTAGGTACGCGCATAAGTCTCATATATTAACGCCGTGGGTTCGTAGATAAGGAAGCGGGATGCAGTCTTAGACGGGATCACACAATTACAACACACCATTTTCCGCGACACACACCCACTTGCTGAGGCATAAAAACCCTTGCGAGTCAAGGGAAAAGCCCGAGCAAGTGCACTCTTTATTTGCCTTCGCTTCCCGGCCGCCGCATTAGCGGGCGCAGGGATCCATCCGTCATATACACACCCATTCACAATCGTCACTGTACGCAGTCGCCCTTACATCGAATACCGGTTCAACGTGCGGTAATTGTCTCTTCGCGCGACCGAGATGCCTACGGAGGCCCGAAATGGCGGCGCGTCCCTACCGATCAATACCGCCCCTTCCCCGCAGGGACCCTCGTCCCCCAAACCAAAGGCACAACCACCCCCATCCCGGGAACACGGCCCGCAACGGGACGAGCCGAGCCGCCGCACTCGGCCTCTCGTCCCCCAAACCAAAGGCACAACCACCCCCATCCCGGGAACACGGCCCGCAACGGGACGAGCCGAGCCGTCGCACTCGGCCTCTCGTCCCCCAAACCAAAGGCACAATTACCTTTATCCCTCCTGATTTCGCTCGCTCGCAACCGCGCCTCCCGGCACACCGGCCGGATCGGCACCCTCAATCGAGCCGAAGGGCGCTCGCCTTCTCCCGGTGGCAGGATCCGTTCGATCCTCCTGGACCGACGCCTGGCGGATGCGAGATCGCCTGGGCAGGGTCCCCGTTCCACCGTCGTCAAGCTGTGGACGGGCGTCGCGTAGTCTTCCGTGATTGTGGACTGGATACCGAGTATTCTGCAGGCGCTCTTCACGGCTCCACTCGCCCGTCCTCGTCCTCTCACCGCGGCAGGCTATCCCTTGCAGAATCTGTCCGGTCTTCCCGGTGATCCTTGTCCCTCGACCGCTACTGGCTGGTTCTCGAATCGTACTGTACGTCTCTTCCGGATCGCACCGCACTGTCGCACCGGAAGGGAAGGGTGTGTGAGGTGACTCGCACGCCGCGCTCGCTTCCGCTCACACCTGCGCGCCGCGCACGCGCGGCCGGCACCGCCGAACACCTTCGCCGTGCCGCGGCCACGCCGCTCCGCCGGTAACCCGGCTAATACAAACGACCGCTCATTCGCCGCGAACATAATCAGAATGCTAATTCTCAGATCGACGTTGCTACAGCTTCACCGTATCGTCGTATGACTAACCGGTTCTCTGTCGGAACGTTTTGAAACATGTTTATACTTTTCGTGTTGCGTCGTGGCTGGTGCCAGTAGTGGGGTATCGAGAATCAAGTAATGATACGTTAATCAATGTCATTAAGTTCATAAGGCAGGGCACAAAGCGTACAAAAATGCAATGAACATCTTTTCCTTTTTGTTGGTTAGATAATAACAACTGTAGAGAAAAAATGTTTTGGAACGTAAACCTGAATCTAAGTGCGCGTTCCTAAACTCATTATAAAAGTGGCGCAACAATTCTGTCCATCACTGGAAATACATCGTTCATGCCTTCCATGCAAATATGTACACATATAACCGCATTTATACACTTTACGTGCACATACATGGAAAATGTACGTACGGTCTATGTGCCAAAATTTATATGGGAAGGCATCAGTGATGCCTAGTGTACGAACAACAAAACTTAAGAAAGTACCGAGTCAAACGTTTAAAAAATATAATTTATTAATATATGTAAATTAAAACATTCTCTCGATTTTCAAAAAGTATTGAATATGTGTATCGCTAAACATATTGTAACATGTGTTATTATTAATATTCTTTATTATTAAGAAATTCAATATGACAGAAATTTATATGTGTGGCACCTTATTCATTCTGTTTTGTATTCAGATTGGAGACACATTACAAGAGGCATGAATAACCAAAAACAGAATTCATACCTGTACAATCCTCACGCGTAACTGTACATATGGTACATAAGTACTTCGAATAAACTTTCATAAAGAAACTTATCGATTAACATGTATAGCAGTTTGCAACGTTAGACGAACGTTACATCGAAATCTGTTGTTGAATCCAGGGTATGTATTTGGCCACATCAACATAAATGATATATTTAACTAGAGCGCAGAGCGAATTTCCAGAAGGTAAAGCTCGCGAAACAATACCACGCAACTCATAACTGCCAGTGATATTATTCAAAAGTATCAGCCCGTTTCCACCGTCACCGTGACAAGGACCCAGTCCATCTTGCGAACCAGCGCAAAAGGTATTATCCGATATCATGAAAATGAATCTAGAATCCGTCCAGAGACAGATCTCCTGCAATTTGAGGAACAAACTTCAACTTGAGGCTTGTAATCAATTTGACACATACAGTTGTCACAGATATACGTAATGAATAGTAATTTTATAATAGCAATTACCTACTTACTTGACTCACTATCGTCGCCCTCACCATCCGCTGATCGTCAAGATCACGACGGTTAAACTTGTCTTTACCCCATCCTACGACATATCCCGTCCTACTAACGACGTCTTCAAGTTTACTTGACCCGGACCATAGGCAAATAGGCCTGATGAGAGGAGTGAACTCGACGACGTTCTTGAGGGTCACAACCGCGAGATCGGAATCAGCTTTGAGATAGTGAACATAATCGGGATGAATCACGTAGCTCGCGACTTTCCGATTGGCAGATCTATCTCCGCGCAATGGGTTCAAGTTAAATCGCCCCAGAACCACTTCCAACATGTCGATGGGTACTGTTTCGTTACTGGTAGTTACGTGCAGTTTCATACAGTACCCCGCTGTAAAAAAGACATACGTATGACTTATATTTAGTAACGATCCAAACTTTCTATCCTGTACGCCCTACCAATATTACATACTTCAAATGTGATACTCTGGAATTTAATTAAATCGCTTAATTTAGTATGACATAAAATACCTGTGTATGCATAAAAACATTTATATTGATACAGCGCCCAAATAATTCTTTTTATATACATCACAACAAGTTCTTAACGAACTGGAGATAATCTCGAGGAAATATTATGCTTAAAACAGAAAGTACATGCTCGTTATGTGTAAATACAAATAATACAAAAAGGTCTGAAATAATGAAGAAGAGCTGTTAAAGATGACAGTGCGAAAATATGTATATGTAAGTATTTGATATACGAATGTTTCGGAAATACTGTGCCATCGTTTACTAAACAGCGCATACTTCTCTGCGCCACGCTCGCTACTTAATATTAATGGATAAAAATTATTATTTTACTAAAAACAATCCGGAAATTGTACGTAGGACTGGAAACTAACTCACATACAGTTAGTTCAATACATGGACTATGAAAATAATGACGTTTCTCGATTAACATACCTGTTAATATATGTCTGTTTGTTAAAAGTGAACCACCACATCGAAACTTCTGTGTTCTTCGATACCCTCCTGTTTCAATAACGAAGATTGCGACTACCCACGGCCACTGGCCTGGTAATGAGGTCTCACCATCGGGGATCAGTTTATTTGTTCTATCGGTGTAGTAACCGGTAACACCGCATTCGGCGTTGTTATTGTAGTACGGATTGTCTATGCGGTAGCCACTCGAATTTCGATGCCACGGCTGAAAATCCTGAGGCAGTGGTTCTTCGTTCGGAAGGTATACAATATGCCCCACCTCAATATTGGCTATGATACTTCCACTAGCCCCTGACAATGCAATGGAACATATCTCTTAAATCGCACATTAATTCAGAATACGAAAAGAGTTTCATTTCCTTTTGAGAATATAAATAATTTCCAACCAAAATAAATAATGGTAAAATTCATCGTACCTAAAGATGGAAAGTGATATGCACGATAAAAACGAATTAGTGACCATTTTAATGAGAGTTTTACTATTTATCTCTTACGACACCAGGCAGATTATAGCTACTACATAAAGGACAGCTGACTCGTCCGCCATCTTGGAGCCCAAACGTTTGACTTTGACAAATGCATTTCGGCACAAGATATGAATTTCTTATTCTAAATTAATTGTTAATAAAATCCAAATTACGTCTTTGTTTTTGGAAAGCTATATTTTTATTTATTTATACAAAAATTGTGGACAAGAATCAAAGAAATAAAACACAAGAGATGGATGAATTAATTAATTAATTACGGTTTTCTGAAATGCAGATTTGGAACCGTTGCTTACGGTATTTTTTTTATCACAAATTTCAAAATTGTTGCTAAATGTTGAATTATCTCGTGGAAAAGAGGCAACTTTAACTGAATGTCTTGACTTAGGAGTGTTGAAAAAAATTTCTAGTATAACATATGAAATGTTTCAATATACTGAGAGTGTTGTTCAAAACAATATGACAGATTTATTGCAAAAATTAGTATCTTTCAAAATTATTATCAATTATGTAAAGGATAAATATGATTCTTTGTTTCCTCAATGTTGTAATATTCTACATTATTTACTTGAACACTATACAACTGTACGAGGTCTAGGAATAAGAAATTTTAAAATTTGTGATAAAAAAAATACCGTAAGCTACGGTTCCAAATCTGCATTTCAGAAAACCGTAATTAATTAATTAATTCATCCATCTCTTGTGTTTTATTTCTTTGATTCTTATCCGCAATTTTTATATAAATAAAAATATGGCTTTCCAAAAACAAAAACGTAATTTGAATTTTATTAACAATAAATTTAGAACAAGAAATTCATATCTTGTGATGAAATGCATTTGTCGAAGTCAAACGTTTGGGCTCCAAGATGGCGGACGAGTCAGCTATCCTTTATCCAGTAGCTGTAAGGCAGATGCAAGAAAGAATTAACGACTGTATTAATCGCTTCTTTTTCGTCGATTATAGGTATGTTATATTTGTACTTCATTTTTATCAAATACGGTACTCACCTGCGGGGCCGACACAATATTGCCGATTATTAAACCATATCGCGGATAATGTTGGCAATTTTGGGTCCGAGGGAAAATTAATATGATACACCAAAGATCTGCCTTGTCGAATAACTTGAACGGTGTCTTTTATCGGTCGTGCCAATTCTATTCGAAATACCCCATTCTAGAACGCAAAGATAATTAAGCTATTTCTAATGAATAGACAGATGACTAACGATAAATTCTGTTAAGAATGAAATTAACCAGTTAAAGGTAAGCTTTGAGAGTACAATGCAACTACAAGGCGTAAAATTACTTTCGAGTTAAAATTATATGCGGAAAGAAATTAACGTTTTACAATCTTTAATAATAAAATATATAGTTGAATATTTCGCCTCCTTAACTAACATCCGCGATGTGGTAACACGTAAATCCTTTGACAGGTAAGCTATTTATTTCTATAATTTATTAGGAAATAAAATTAAGAAATGACAAACCAGACAAAAATTACAAATTGTACATTAATCCTCGATTATCTGTGTCAAACCACCAGTAAACCATATTTTTCACTTAGCTTTAATAATATCTATATATTAAAAGATTATTTGACATATTTCAAAATATGCAGAACAGAAATCATTTTGTGTAAACATTTTCTTATGTATATAGTTTAAAACATATACTTACCAAAGATTCAGCGGTAGCATTTAAGGCTACTTTTAAATAAAATTCGTCATTTTCTGGCGGAGAAACAATTTCGATCCGACCATATATCTTGCCTGTCTCAGGGTCGAATGTATGTGTGAAGTATTCCGAACACAAAGTTGCTCCATGTACCATGGTACATAATAGGTGCGACAGAAACGCAAATAAGATACAAATCTTAGCCATCTTGACAAGTTCTATAAATAATAAAAAAATGCATATTGTCTATCAATCTTTATTTAAGAAACTTGTTAATTAGTTACGATTTTTTTTACTATCTCACATGATTTCAAAATAATTGCCATAATCAAAGTGGTATCAACATTAGCTTTGTCGACTTTTTACATCAAGAGAAGAAACTTATTAAACATTTTTTAAAAATTAAACAAGAATTAATATGTTTGTAAGCAAAAAATTTGTTAACACTATTTAATCTGCCGTGACAATGCGGTAATATGATAGATTCCTAATTAGTATTTAAATATGCTCAAGTATTAATTTTGGTATAATAAATTACAATAGATTAGAGACTAGGATCTCGATATATAATGTAATATTATAATGTGCTTTGCGGAATTATGACAGATGCATATGATGGAGAGGACGATGATCTCTTGTTAAAGCTGATATTTTTTTACATAAAATGTTATACGAAGTTTTCTACATTCTGATGCGTTCGCATTATTTGACGCGCCATAACAATAAGTAATTTATTAAATCTTATACGCTGTTGAAACGGACAGGCTAGTCCCAGTACCTCGGATTCAGATGTGCACATCTATTTTCTTAGTCAACAACATAAATTTGATAACAGAGTTGAGAATTGTATAAACAGTTTGCATTAACGATAAATATATTTAGTTCAAAGATATTTTCTCGATAAAGTGGATAAAATTGAATTAAAAACTTATAATACTAAATACGCTTATTATTGAATATAGTATTTATTATTTGCTGAAAACTCTTCAAAGGAGGACGAAACGCTTCAACTATGAACTGTGACTTGTTTAATACGTCACAAGTAGATTAGATAAAATAATTTCGCTTTTGTAACATTATTCACTTTCCCGTTGGAATAAACATTAGCGACAATTACAATATTTTTGAACATTCTGCACTCAGTGTTGATCAGCTAAATGAAATCCAATCTTTTAATAGAACTTTTAAAAACAATGCAAATTTAATAATCTCTGCAAACATGCAACTTTAACTGGAAATAACCATTTCATACTTAATCACTTGGGATATTATTACTAAGATCCATATTGAGATTCAAACGAAACAGAGGATATTTCATATTAATGAACAGAGTTTGGAATATTATAACAACGCGAGATATTGCATATGGAACTAATCGCAAATATGCATTGTAAAGTATGTACATGCGATTAAACAGCAAATCTGAAAAAAAAATCTTTGAAACACATGTTTCAGAGAAATGTTTTATAACACGTTTGCTAATTTCTTGAGTCGATCACCTTTAACAATAACCCTATTCTGAATAGATCATAAACACCTGTCTATGAATCTATTTTTCGCAGTCTGGGAGCACATATACATCTTGCACTGTGATTATTCCATAATAGGAAAACCAATTTTGACGAGAACGGTTGTCATTTAATTACACGTATAATTATCTGTTTTTATTTGTTATGTTCATTTACATCCTTTTACTGTCATAAAAATAAGAGAATTATCATTTATCTTTTGTTTTTTAAAATATCACTTTGCAATTTCTTATTAATAGTTTTAATGTATTTCAAGCGTTTCGAGTTATACTTTACATCTTGTTTTTAATATTTTACTTATTTGTTAGGTTAGGTTTGTACTTATTTTGTTCTAGTACACGTTGCTTTAACACTTTTTCACAATATTTTAAAATATTTATCGTATGGTAGTGAAATTTAGTATTACGTCGACTGATTCCACGTATTCACTATTTGGAATACAATTTCGGATCGACCTTGCTACAACTTTACCGTATCGTCAGAAGGCTAACCAGATCTCTCTCGGAACACTTACGAAGAACGTTTATAGTTTTCTTGTTGTAGTCACGTTTGATGCAGTAGTGGGGTACCAAGAGTTAAGTAACGATGAGTCAATCCACGTCAATTAATTCATAAGGCAGCACACAAATCATCATAGACGAATGCAATGAACGATAGGAACGGAACGTGCCTGGAACACCTTTTCCTTTTTTCCTTTTTGATGATTTGACAGGAAAAAATGGGAAAATCCTCAGACGTTCAAATAAGTATTCCAACTCCCCAACGATTACTCAAAAAACAAAAAATGTATTCATGTAATTTTACGATGATATGAGTAACAACTAAACATTTTCTAACGCTCGTCAAATCTAATGAAATTATTATTAAATATACTTTTATTGTTCCATTAAGGTTATTCTCGGTTCAAGTGTTTTGTTCTAACATTTAAACTTCCTCAAATTACCACAAAATATATTACAATTTTTTACTTAATGTAATTCCAGTTTATGTAAACAGAAAAACACAAGTGAATCTGCTTAGAAAATTTAGAAGATACAACCATATACAATTATTCCAAGTAGCAAAAATAACGAGAGTAGTTCCGTTATTTCTTTGTCACACGTATGTTTGCTGATAGCAATTGTGTGTGACTGACGATCGAAAACGATATTCTTCTGAAGGCAGCAGGAAATTCATTAGCAAACTTCAAATACTACGTTTTTACTCATCTTATTACCATGTACAGTGATGGATACAATGATTACGATACTTTTTTTAAGTAAGTTTAGGAACATGCATTTAGATTACGTTCCAAAATCTTCTTCGCCGATGAATATTTGCTTGATGGCCATTCTGAAACCATTTTGAGCGTGTTCGATTTATGTATTTCTCTAGTAAAATTATCCGAAGAGAAAAGGTTTTGGAACGTAAACTTGAATCTAAATGTGCGTTTCTAAATTCATTATAAAAGAGTCGCAACCATTCTGTCCATTACTTCATGTACATTAGATATCATTTATGCCTTCCCCGAATTTGTGCACATATGAGCACATTTATACATACATGGAAAATGTATGTATGTTCTATGTGCCTAAATTTATTTGGGAAGGCATCAGTGATGCCTAGTGTACGGACAACAAAACGTAAGATAGTAACGATTCATATATTTAAAAGAAAAGGATATAATTTATTAACGCGTGTAAATTAAAACATTATCGCGATTTTCAAAAAGTATTGAATGTGTGTATCGATTAGGGCTATCGATTGGATACTTGTTTTAAGATTCACGTGTACACGTAATCCGTGTCCACGGATTTAAGGTACCTTCATTCACGTGTATCTGTGTACGTGATACGTGTGCACGTATAGTCGTGTATGTGACACGTGTATTCGAATATTCGTGTAAGTGTGATACGTGTAAACGTGTGCAAGTATTTATCAAAATTTGATGAAAGATCCCTATTTCTGCATATGTTTTTCGATATATTATATGTATACGCATAATTCCAGCATTCCAAGTTTTATCCAGATTTTGTCACATAATTCTCTACATATTTCCCTATTGAAGTATACACGGCTACACGTTTACACATGTCACGTACACGGATATTCGTTCACGTGTTCACGGATTCACGTAAAT
>NW_011966007.1:3977-9737 GCF_000949405.1 Vollenhovia emeryi | reverse complement strand
CATTAAAAGCACGTTATACGCGCATTGGCGCTTCTTGGTTAGCTGGTTGATAACGACTCAAGATTATATTTAAGACGGTCTTAAATATAAGAATCAGTTATGAATGTTGACCTAGCGATTTGCGTTCGCCATTGGTTGTAGAAAATTTCGAGGTGTACAAACAATTTGCATTAATTACGCATTTGAATACGCGCATTTTGAACACACAATTAATGCAGTTTAGAAGCCAATGCAGTAAAATGCGCATTAAACGCACGTTATATGCGCATTGGCGCTCCTTGGGATATGGCACCTTCAAACAAAAAATTTCTAGTTTCTCTTTCGAAACATACATGCAACAAAGACACTGATGCTTTTTGCTACATATGTAACAAATACCAGCCCCCAACAGATCGAAGAATAATTTCTGCGAAAATTGAAAATATTTATCAGGAATGTTGTGGTCTTAAAATAACGTACAAAAAATGTATGCCACACAAAATATGTGCAGCTTGTTCTAAGATGTTACATCGTTGGAATTCAAGCAGACATTCTAAGGACATGAAATATAACAAACCTACGTTGTGGAAGGAGCCATTGCATCAAAAGGATTGTTACTTTTGTATGAATGACGTCACAGGTTTCAACAGAAAAAATAAGCAAAGCTTTGTTTATACCAATGTCAAAACAGTAGAAAAACCAGAAAGATCGTGCTGCAATGAGAGAAATTCTGTTAATTTTGAAAATAAAAATTATCTAAAAGTAAGAAATGATTCCGATGAAGTAGACGAATCGAGGAAAAACATTGAATCCGAAGAAGAAAATGATTCCGACGAATATAGTGATGAATCGGAGCATCACGAAAATGACGACGATTACATCCCAGGTAGAGGCAAGGATAAAGTTTTCCAAGTTACGTTGCAGGAGGAACTGAATGACTTGGTAAGAGATCTAGGGCTACCAAAAAATGCTGCAGAACTTCTTACGTCGTTTATGAAAAAAAAGAACTACCTAGCAACAGATGTTAAAGTTGATTATTTCCGAAACAGAGAAGAAAAATTTAGAAAATACTTCACGAAAATAGACGACCCATCGCTGGTGTATTGTAACGATGTGCAAGGGTTAATGGATGAACTGAAACCAGGTGTTTACAAGGATGAGGAGTGGAGACTTTTTATTGATTCTTCTAAAAGAAGTCTCAAAGGAGTATTACTTCACAACGCGAATAAGTTCGCTCCTATACCGATAGCTCATTCAACTGTGCTCAAGGAGACTCATCAAAATCTCGAATTTGTTTTGAAAAAGATCAAGTGTTCAGAATTTAATTGGAAAATTTGCGGGGACTTGAAAATTTTAGGTTTGGTATTAGGGCAACAATCAGGTTTTACAAAAAATCCATGTTTTTTGTGTTTGTGGGATAGTAGGGATAGAAAGAATCACTATACTCGCAAAGAATGGCCAACGAGAATTTCATTCAAGCCAGGTTTGCAAAATATTAAGCAAACCCCGTTAGTTGATCCAGACAGAGTACTTCTACCTCCTCTCCATATTAAATTGGGTCTCATGAAGCAATTTGTTAAGGCTCTTAACAAAGAAGGCAAATGTTTCGAATATTTACAGCAAAAATTTCCGAATATTTCAGACGCAAAAGTGCATGAGGGTGTTTTTGATGGCCCACAAATCCGCAAAATGTTGAACGATTGACCAGAATTTCATCAAAGTTATGAACAAAATAGAAAAAGCTGAGTGGACGAGTTTTAAAAATGTCGTGGAAAACTTTCTCGGTAACCATAAAAGTGAAAACTTCAAGAAAATAGTAGCTGATCTGGTGAAAAACTTTCGAAAGCTTGGTTGTTTGATGAACCTAAAGTTGCACTTCTTGGCTTCTCACATAGATTACTTTCCAATGAATTTAGGGGATTACAGTGAGGAGCAGGGAGAAAGATTCCATCAAGACATAAAGGAGATGGAACGTAGGTATCAAGGAAGGTGGGATGTGAATATGTTAGCAGATTACTGTTGGCCATTGCAAAGAGAAGTTGTTCAAAAAGGGGTGAAACGTCACAGAAACCCCCTGCATAGGTCCTTTGAGAATAAAAGAACAAGATATCACAGAGAAAAATGAAAGAAAATTTTCTCTCACGTGTCAGGAACAGTTTTCGATGTTAAAATTTATTTTTTCAAGGTTATGAATGGAATGCGACCTCGCCGAGTCAAATGACCTTCAAATTTGGACTCAGCGACCCTGAAAACATATAAACGCTTTGCTCTCTGGGTGTTTTCATGAATGTTCCAACTTTCATTATTTTTTTGAGGTTAGGAACGAAATGCGACCTGACCGAGTCAAACCAACCCCGGATTCGGATTCAGCGACCCCAAAAACGTATAGAAATGTTTATCTCGTCTGGTGGACAAGACTTTTCTTTTCGTGTGCCTGTGTAATTGGAGTGTACGTGAACGGGGATATTGAGGAGAAGTTACGGAGGTTAGAAGGATGGATGGAAGAGGAACAGGAAGGAAGGAGGACAATAATAGGAGGAGACTTTAATGCAAGGACCGTAGAAAAAGGAAGAGGGATGGTAGAGGAGGAACTAGAGAGAAAGGAAGAGGTATGGAAAAGAAAGTCGAAGGATAAAAAGTCAACAGGGAGGGAAGGGCGTTAATATAGTTTATAGAAGAAAGAGGGTGGGGGATATTAAACGGAGGAGTGAAGGGAGATGAAGAGGGAGAATATACATACACAGGAGGTAGAGGGAACATGGTGATAGATTACGTGATAGGAGATAGAGACAAGAGAATGTGTAAACAAGTTAGTGATAGGAGACAAAACAGACTCGGACCATCACCCGATAGAGTTATCAATGGGGAAAGAGGAGAGGGAAGGAGAAAAAAGGAGGAGAAATAGAAGGAGAGAATGGAGAGGGAGATGGGATGAAGAGGGAAGGAAAAGATTTAGACAGAAGATAGGTGTAGTGGAAAGGAGGGAAGAGGGGTACAAGAAGAGTGGGAGGAGTGAGAGGAGAGAATAAAAGAGACGGTAGAAGAGATAGAAAGGGTGAGTGGAGGAAGGGAGGGAAAGAGGGGTTGGTGGGACGAAGAATGTAAGAGTAAAAAACAGGAGGTTAGGAGGGGATTAAGAGAGTGGAGACAAGGAAAGGGGGAGGAGACGGAATGTAAAGAGAGAAAAAAGGAGTATAGGAATATGTGTGACAGAAAAAGAAAGGAAGAGAACGAGAGATGGCTAAGGAAGGCGGCGGAGGCACAGACGGAAGGACAGATATGGGAGATTATAAATAGAGGAAGGAAGAAAGGTGCTGGAGTAGAGGAAGGAATAGAAATGGAAGAGTGGAAGAAATACTTCATGGAACTGTTGGGAGGGGTGGAAACGAGAGTAAGAAGAGGGATAAGGAAAGGAAGGGAAGAAGCTAGAGAAGAGGAGCTGGAAGTGGACGAAATAAACAAGGCGATAATGAGAATGAAGGATGGAAAGGCGGCAGGGACGGACGGCATTGCAAACGAGATCTGGAAATATGGAGGAGAAGAAATGAGAAACTGGGTGAAGGATTTTTGCAATAAGGTGTGGAAAGGAGGAGGATGTCCAGAGATATGGAGGGAAGGTATAATAGTACCAATAAGGAAGAAGGGAGAAGGTGAGGTAGTAGAATAATATAGCGGGGTAACGCTGATGCCGACGTTGTATATACAAGGTCTATGCGTCGGCATTAACAGAAAGGATAAGAGAAAAAGTGGAGGAAAAGAGAATAGTGCCGCAGAACCAAACAGGGTTCAGGAAAGGGATGGGGACAATTGATAACATATACATAATAAATTACATAATGAATAGACAGTTGGAAAGGAAAGGAGAAAGGGTTACAGCACTTTTCGTAGATTTGAAGGCAGCGTTTAATTCGGTGGAAAGGAGGGTATTAGTGGAGGCAATGAAGTAGAGTGGGATAATGGAGGGCTTAGTGACAAGGGTGGAGGAGATACATAAGGAAACGAGAAGCAGGGTAAGGGTAGGAGCGAACACAGGGGAATAGTTTTGGACGGCGAGGGGGGTGAGACAGGGATGCCCGATGAGCCCGATGTTATTTAACATACTAACGGCAGACCTGGAAGAGGAGATGAGGAAGGTGAAACGGGATGGGGTAAAGGTGGGAGGGGAGAGGATTTACACCCTGGCATATGCACACGTGGTACTATTAGCAGAGGAAGAAGGAGAAATGAGGAGTATGATGGAGAGATTAGAAAGATACCTAGATAGAAAAGGACTAACATTGAATAGTGGGAAAGCACAGGTGATGAGATTCAGAGCAGGGGGGGGAGAAGGAAATATAGATTGGAGATGGAAAGGAGAAAGGATAGAAGAAGTGATGGAATTTGTATCCTTGGGATATAAAATGCAAAGGAACGGGGGCAAGAAGCACATGTAAAAGAAAGAGTAAGGAGGGCAGCGGCGGCGATGAGGCAAGTATGGGGGATAGGGAAGAGGAAGTTTGGAAAAGACTGGAAAAGGAGAATATGGATGTTTGATAGATTAGTTTGGCCGGTGCTGGAGTATGGGGTAGAAATTTGGGGATGGAAAGAAAGGGAAAAGGTAGAAGCCTTGCAAGAAAGGTACCTAAGATGGACGTTAGGAGTGGAGGGAAGAACCCCAGGGTATTTAGGGAGGAGTTGCAAAGAGAAAAATTAAGGGGGAGAATGGGGATTTGAAGAAAGATTAGAGGAGGGAAGAGGAAGCGAAATCACGAGAAAATGCTGCGAGGAGATGAAGGAGAGGGGAAGGAAAGGAAAGGAGGGGTCGAAATGGGAAAAGGAAAGGAGGGAATTCCTGGAGAATAGAGGGATAAAAGTAGAGGAGATAGAAGCAGGAAGAGAGGAGGGGAGGGATTGGGGAAGAGAAATGGAAGAATGGGAAAGGGAGGAACAGAGGAAGGAGAGATGGGAAGGAATCAGGGAATAGAGGTTCAATAGGTGGTATAAGGAAGTGAAAGGGGAGGGAGAATACCGGAATATTTGAAGAAAGGGTGCGGAGAAAGTAGATGGAATAGGGTGGCGAAATTCAGGCTCGGTGGAGAGATGAGGGAAAGTGGATATTGGGAAAGGGAAGAGGAGAGAGGATGTAGACTGTGTGGAGGAGAGGAAGAGACTTGGGAGCATGTATGGGAGAGGTGTAGGAATTGGAAAGGGAAGGGGGAGGAAAGTTGGCAAGAGGCGTGTGGATGGATATTGGGGGAAGGACGAGATGGAGAATGGTGAATGAGAGAGGTAGAAAGGGAAAGGAGGAGAGAAGTAGGAGGGAGAATGGAAGACGAGAGCGAGGAAGAGCGAGAGGAAGATGAGAGTGAGAGTGAAAGAGAGAGAGAGAGAGAGAGAGGGGAGAGAGAGAGAGAGAGAAAGGGAGAAAGAATGTAAAGAAAAGAGCACCAGGGGAGAAGATAAGAGGAAGATAGAACGAGGGTAAGGGTAAGGTTACTGGGAAAGAATGAAAAGAGAAGCAAGAGGAAACAGAAGTCCGGAGGGGGGAAACGAACGAGCGGTTTGAGTGTGTGTAACGGGAAGAGAGGAGTACGAGTGTGGACGCGCGTGGACGTGCGTGAGACACGCGCGCACACAACGTAGAAACATAAGGATAATTGTAAGGCGGAGGAAAGCGTTTCTTTTGCTTCCTCATAGAGGAAGCTTTGTTTTCGTGAAAAACATTTTTTTCCAGTTTTCTTTGGCAATATGTTTAGAATGTTTTAAAACGTCTAAAAATAATATTTTTACACAATGTCTGTC
>NW_011966007.1:0-2766 GCF_000949405.1 Vollenhovia emeryi | reverse complement strand
GGGACCGTGGTCAATTGCAACGTGGTCAATCGGTACCGTGGTCAATTGCAACGTGGTCAATATCAACGTGGTCCTACACAACGTGGTCGATATTAACGTGGTCAATCGGGACTGTGATCAATATTAACGTGGCCAAACGGGTGCCACTCCCTTGAATAAGTTCTCGCTGTTTCGTAACAGACGGTATTTCCAGGACTATGTGCATGCAACTTCAGATAGTAATGCATCTACAAAGAAGTACTATCGGTAAGCTTGAACTTCAATGTATGTATGTTAGTTCGCCACAGAGCAAAGAACGTTTTTTTAGTTCTAAAAATGTCGAGTTTTGTGCCAAGTAAAGAGTACCAGCTCGACCACCGGGGTTGTGATAATATTATTCTAAAAATGTCGTGTTGTGTGGCAAGTAAAGAGTACATTATGAGATATTACACACTACAAGAGGTGTGATATCACGTAAAAAACTTACCTTTTTTAAAAAAGGTAAAAAAAGCACCAAGTATAAGCTTCAATTCCACCGAATATATTTTGTTACTCCGTCTTTCTTGCAAAAGTACATTCTCTACAAGAATATCTTCTCTACAAAACTATCTTCTCTACAAAAGTAATGATACCAACAAATTGCGCCAAATATAACAACGGATATTTATACAAACTAGTTGCTTTAGTATTAGTTTTTGATTAAAAAATGTTATATTTCTTAAAAAATCAAACTAAAGATTTTATTGGAAAAAATAATGGAGTTAATAATAAAACACTGATGGGACTTCCGTTTCCGGAGGCTAGTGAGTTAGAAGTGAGTGAATGTTGATCTGGTTTTGCGTGAGTGTAGAGCGGGTTTCGTAGAGAGAGAAAGTGAAGAGAAGGCGGAGGGAAAAGGTAAAGGGCAGGGAGAAGACGGGTAAGTGAGGGCGTGGTACAGAGAAAGAGTGGAGGAAGGTAGGTCGGCGTTTAGCAGTGTAGTGTATAGGTGACAGAGAGACGGGTGGGGCAAAGAGTAGCGCGATATAGAAGGTAGCGCGAGTAGGGAAGCGGAGCAGGCGGGCATAGAGTAGGGGAACCACATAGACGGGCAGTCGGGAGAAGAATAGCGGCGCGAAGGGAAATAGGAACTAGCGGGAATTTTGAAAGATGGAAGAGGAGATAAAGTCGAAAGAAGAGATAGTCATGGAGGATAGTGTAGGTAGAATGGAAGAAGGAGAAAAAGGGGTAGGAGAGGGGGATGGAAAAGGGGAAGAGGAAGAGGGAGGGAAAGGAGGTGAGAAGAAAAAGGCGGGAAGACCGAGCAGCGCGGAGAGGTTTAAGAGGGAAAGATCGAATAACCTACCAATAATAGAATTGTTAAAAAGGGCAGAAAAGAGGAAGGAAAGACAGGAGGGGGATACAGTCGAGGAGAGAGAAATAGTCAAAAAGAGCGCAATGTTGGTGAGATCACCGACAAAGAAGAACGAAATAGAGTTAGGAGGTCAAGGAGGACAAGGAGGATGGGAAGAAATGTTAAGGGAGATTAGAGCAGGCTTTGAGGGAGTGGTAAGAGAAATAAAGGAACTAAAAGAGGACAAAGAAGAGACGAGAAGGTGGATGGAGGAAATGAAAAGAGGGTGGGAAAAAGAGAAAAGAGGGTTAGAAAAAAGACTGAGAGCCGCGGAGGAAAAAATAGAAGAACTAGGTACAAAGAAAGGAGAAAGAGGGAGAGAAGGGAGAGCGGAATGGAGTGGGAGAGACAGAAGTAGGAGGAAATTGGGAGGGGTTACCAGAAAAGATGAAGAAACTAGAATTAGAGGGTGAAAAGAGAAGAAGGGAAGAGAGGAAAATAAATATAGTAATTAGAGGAGTGAAGATAAAGAAAGAGGGTAGAGAGGGACTAAGAGAGGAGGCGGAGGAGATAGTGAGGAAAACAGGGGCGGTAGCAAGAATAGAGGAGTTAGAAGAATAGGGAAAAGAAATGAAGCAGGGAGAGAAATGCTGTGGGTAAAGTTGGCAAATGTTGAGGAGAAGAAAGAAGTGATGAAGGGAAAGGGAAAGCTGAGGGAAAGAAATGAACGGATACAAGATGACCTCACGGAAAAGGAGAGGAGAATTGAATGGCTAATCAGTAGGGAGGCGGATATAAGGAAGAGAGAGGGTTTGAGAGTGAGGGTAGGGTACATGAAGATATGGGTAGAAGGTAACTTATGGGTTTGGGATGAAATAAAAGACGAGTTGAGGAGGGGGCAAAGGGTGGGATGGAAAGGGAGAGGGGAGGAGGAAACGGAGAGGAGCAGGGTTGAGAGAAGACAAGAGGATTTTCAGTAGAAGAAATAGGTGGAGGTCAGATAGGGGGTGAACGGGGAGACAGGAGGAATAGGAAGCAAAAGGTAAAGAAGAGTACAAGGGGCAAAAAGGGAGAATACAAGATTGGATTCTGGAATGTGGCAGGATTAGAAAACAAGGATGAGGAATTCTGGAAGAAATTGGGGGAATGGGATATAATGTTTCTAAGCGAAACGTGGGTACAAGAGAAGGGCTGGGAGAGAATAAGGAAAAGGCTTCCGAGAGATTTCAAGTGGGAAATGCAGGAAGCGGGTAAGAGAAACAAAAAGGGAAGGGCAATGGGAGGAATGGTTATGGGAAGAAGAAAGGAGATAGAAATGGAAAGAAGGGTGGAAGAGGAAGAAGAGAAGGGAATGATGATGGGGAAGATGAAACTAGGGAGGGAATGGTGGAGGATAGTGGGAGTCTATGTAAACAAAGACTTAGATGAAAAGCTGGAGAAATTGAGGGAGTGGA
>NW_011966006.1:8636-9722 GCF_000949405.1 Vollenhovia emeryi | reverse complement strand
CACATACTATATACGCTTTTTAACTATCAGAGGTAAGCTACCTGACACTTGGAAAAACCGACTTTAGGTAATTTTTCAGAAACCCTTCTATTAAGTTTCAAGTGTAAGAATCGCGGACATTTTACTGTTTCATAGCTGTCTCAGAGCAATTGCAGAAACATTTTGCGATATTTCTGAAATATTTCTAAGAGATTTTTGTAACCTTACAGAAATCTTTCTATAAGCTTTCAAGTGTAAGAATCGCGGACATTTTACTGTTCCAGAGCTGTCTCAGAGCTATTGCAGAAACATTTTGCAATATTTATGAAACGTTTCAATCTATCACATGAAATATTTCTGAAATATTTCTGAAAGGTTTTTGTGCTGTATGGGTAGTGTAACACTGTGAATCATTACATCCTTGTTGTTTGCCAATGTTAAACAAGGATGAAACGATTCACTGTGTTACACTGTGTCCTTGCTGGAAAACGTCCTCTGAAAGCTTTGACACAGTATAATCAGTATGGGCACTCGCTCTTTTGTTTCACGTTCGCGCCGATCCGTACTGCGCATCCGACATGTTTTTATTCTGACCAATCACAGGATTTTTGTATGTGTGTTAGTGCAAAGTCGATGACATTGAAAAATTTGCAGTGTTGACGAATAACGCGTAAATACTTTTATTACGTATTACGTTGGCGCAAGTAATTACATTAATTACTTTTATTAGAACATTTTCTTTCATAGGCCATTTCTATTTACAATAAATAATGTACGCCAGTTCGTATGCGCCTTTCCTGGATACGATCCTGAAAAGGGCCCAGGCACTTTTAGCCGTTGATACACTGTTGGCAAGAATAAAAACATGGCGGAAAATTGAGAACGCCCAGATCAAAGGTGCCGACAGAGAGTGCAACTACTGGTTATACTGTAGCTGCGTTCGGGGAGATGCTATTTAGCGCTATGAGCGTGCTCTGTCCTTGTTATTTGCGAATGTTGAACAAGGACAGAGTACGCTCATAGCGCTAAATAGCGTCTCCCCGAACGCAGCCTGTGTTGGTGCTGTATGGGCTACACGTTCAGTCAGAAGTGACTCATCGATCGACG
>NW_011966006.1:0-2404 GCF_000949405.1 Vollenhovia emeryi | reverse complement strand
AATGGTCTATAAGTATATGAAAAAACTTAAGATTTAAGACTTTAAAATTTTATTCATATTGAATCAGCGCTGCTTATCTTGATTATAATTATTTTCCTTGAGTTTTAATTTACGTCTTGCTGCTCAGGTTTTTTTTATGTATTAGGGTACTTATTACATTATTTTAATTCCCTACAAAAAAATTTGTAAACAATTTTTATACAAACAATTTTGTGCCATACAGTCATGAAGTAAAATGTTGCAACGGATTACAACACTTTTTTAATGAGTGTTGAAATCCGCAGCTAAGTTCCCTGAACTTAATAGAACTTTTCTACTCTCATTGAAAAAGTGTTGTAAATTATTGCAATCTTTCTCTGTCCACGGCTTTATGTAATAAATTAATGTAATATTATACATATTATGTATTATTATACATATTAGACATATTATGTAATATAATATTTACATAATTAATATGTTGCAGATTTCTCTTTGTTGTATCGAAAATTTCAATATTTCGACCACATTTCGATTTTATAAAAAAATCATTAACCATATCGCATAAGCCCAAAAAGGTATTTTGTTCATTTTAGACAGAAATAAATTGTTTTTTATGCATAATTTATCTTTTACATTATATATCAAAAAATCGACAATTTCAAATACAGTTTCACAAGCACTCCGCGCGTTGATCTGAAATTGAGGACATGATGTCGTTTCGACATCAAATCGACATCGATCGACAAATCATTTCTCATCTGGGATCCTGATCTACTATGGATTTCTCTAATAAAGTTGGTTTTGCACGTGGAATGCGGTTAGGACAGTTACACTTCATGTGTAGCAAGTTGTGCACTATGTACACTTTTCGACGCCATTTTGGCTCCAAATCCTTATACACTGGTCTTATGGATTGCGGTACTTTATATATCTAGTGACTTTAGTAGTAGTAATGGCGAAAGAGAAGCGTGAACAAGGATCTCCGCCGGTCTTTTCATTAAAAGTGATAGTACACCAGTATCTACAATTTCCTTTACTCAACCCCTTAACAGTAAGTTTTTATTTTAATATTATGTAGATAATAAAATAATAAGTAATTGTTTAAAAAATTCAATTTATATGCAATAATTTATATAATTTATAGTACTGTATCAAATATGGACAGTGAAGAAAATAAGAAAGAATTATGTAATACTCCTTCAATAGACATTAATGATGATTCATCTACTATTCAAACAGGTATTAATAAAATTATTAGAGCTATAAATAGAGGACGAATGAAACAATAGTTACAAAATAAAATTGATGTGATGATTTCAGATTCTTCTGGAAGAAAAAGGAAACGGGGTAATGATGATGATACAGCAAATGCTATTAATAGAATTGCTGAAGCAATTTGTCAGCCCAATAATTTAATATTGTCTCTTCCTCCAGAATTGGATGAAGTACGTAGATTCATTTCTAATGGCAATAGGACATAATTTAAGAAAACTACCGACACTTTTGAGACTAAAAATAATACAACAGTTCTTACAAATAACTTACGATGCATTATGAAAACTTTAAACTTTAAAACTTATCTAAGCTGACACTACTAATATAATGTTACCATAATACTTATTTTGATTTAACTGTGATATAAAATAACTAATTTTTTATTTTTCATAATGTAAGTAATTAACTAATTAACCCGTCATTAGTTGCGTTTCTGTTTAGTAAAAACTGCTGTATTGAGAAAATATTTTATTTTTTGTAATATTTTCTTTTATTTTATATAAAATTATAAAATGTTACAAGATTACAAACTATACAAGATTACAAACTATACACACAAGATTACAAACTACAAGAATAAAAACTAAGAGTAACTGATTAACTGTAATTGATTAACTGTAATTGATTAAATGTAATTGATTAAAATAAAAACTTTTTCGAAATAATAATAATAATTAACAATGAGCAAATTGCCATGGTATGGCTCCATCATTATTGAAATATTGGCAAAATTCTTCACGAATTTTTCCCGCTTGTTGAGAATAATTATTTGTGCCACATTGGGTTATATCTAGCAATGCATTATTATTTATCTCTTGCCTCCAAGAACCAGGAAGAAACCTATCTGGGTCATCTTGATCTATCATTGTTGAAGTTACATACTGATTTTCTTCTAAAGCTTGATGTCGAATCCAATTATGAAGACATACAATGGCTTGAACAATATTCATTGCTTTATCAACTGTACAAATGATGGGTCGTTTAAGAATTCGCCACTGACTAACCAAAATTTCAAAAGTATTTTCAATCGTTCGTCTCGCTCGGCTAAGTCGATAATTATAAATTATTCGATCTTGATTTAAACCAGCTTTACCAGGGTAAGGTCGTAATAAATACTCCGTTAGTTGAAATGCTTCATCGCCTACTA
>NW_011966005.1:0-9714 GCF_000949405.1 Vollenhovia emeryi | reverse complement strand
AAAGGGGGATTCGTGCCCATCAATTGATGGGCCAACTACCTCTGCCTCGGGTCACACCCTCACGTGAATTCACGCATACGGGCATCGATTACGCTGGACCACTCACACTCAAAACATGGAAGGGAAGAGGAGCCAAAACTCACAAAGGATGGATTTGTGTGTTTGTCTGTCTCACCACATCTGCAGTTCATTTAGAAGTTGTTTCAGACTACTCAACGGATGGATTCATCTCAACGTACAGAAGATTTGTCTCAAGAAGAGGCATCCCTCATTCATTGTACTCTGACTGTGGCACAAACTTTGTCGGAGCAGAAAAATCACTCCAGACATTGTTCACAGAGAGTTCTCAAGATAACCGGCGCATCTCATCTCTGCTTGTTCAAGATCGCACTCAATGGATTTTTAATCCACCAGCTGCTCCACACATGGGTGGCAAATGGGAAGCAGTGGTAAAATCACTCAAACACCACTTGCGTTGTACCATAGGAGAGACATTGCTCACATTCGAAGAAACGACAACCCTGTTTGCTCAGATTGAAGCGATCTTGAACTCACGACCTCTCGAACCACTCAGCGACGACTCAGATGACATCTCAGCGCTCACCCCAGGACATTTTCTCATCGGGAGTGTTCTCACATCAGTACCGGAGCCGTCACTGAAGGACTTAGCCACCTCAAGGTTATCCCGATGGCAATTCATACAACAGCGAGTACAGCAATTTTGGTCTCAATGGTCAGCTCAATATCTGCAACGACAACAAGCAATCTCGAAGTGGCATCACCCATCCAACGACATACAAATGGGCACATTGGTTCTCATCACCGACGAGAGGCTGCCGCCATGTAAGTGGCCATTAGCCAGAGTCTCCACCCTGATGCCAGCCAAGGATGGACTCACCCGCGTGGTGACCCTGAAGACACCCACGACGACACTCACCAGACCAATCACCAAGCTGGCACCGCTGCCCATTGCTCATCAAGGCCAAGCTCAACATCCGTAGGAGTGGACTCATCATCAACCTCATTGCTGATGGCGGGCGGAAATGTTTGAGATTCCTCCAGTTATCTCAATTGTACTGCCCTCGCCATCTCACGGTTATTCGCGAGGCCCAGTGGTACCGCGCGCGCGACCGCGCGACCGGGTAACGAGCACGTGTCGGGCCCGTGAACATGGCTCGAGGGCTTGCGCGCAAGCTCACAGAGCTCGGCAGTCGTGTGAAAGCAGCCGGTGTAAGCTGTGGTAAAGTTCGCATCGACATACGAAAAGTATCGCGCTCGCGCTCACGGGAATAAGTGCGATGTCAGTGCTTGTTCGCTCACATTGACAATTAGGGCTCACCCCGGGACAGAATCATTGGTTAAGTGCTCAAGTCGAGTGCATCGGTGTTCTGCGCAAAGGCCTCTCATTTTGTACGTGCACGCTCGCTTGTAGCCGGCCACCGGCTCAACGGGCGGCACATCCCCGACGGTCTTGTGCGAACAAGAGAGCTCGACGGAGAGCTCGCTCACCTCAATTATACGCCTCAGTAACTCTCAATTGTACATAGTGTAAATACGATTAAACGTTCCTCATTTTAACAACCGAATCGTAGTCATTCTCGCCACGGTGCACGTCCTTTCTCACCCCCCGATCCACTCGCCGCGCTCACGGAGATTTCGCGATCTTTCGATCTCATGACGAGATTCGAAAGGGAGGAAATTTCCCAAACATGATGAATATCTTAATATTAGTAAAGGGTCTTACGTAAGATATAATGAACTTGTTAGCATCCATATTACAAAATCTATTTATTAAGTTTTCCGCCATTTTGGATCCACCACTTTTTTTACTTAAACTGCAGATTCGTCATTATCGACTATGTAACACATAATATTTTTTCGTAAATACATGCACGGTTTGTTACAAATTTACTCGCATTCGTACAGTTTTGACATTTTATGCCCACTTCATGTGATCCGCCATTTTGAATTTAGAACGAAATCAAAATTGGCGCAAGATATTTGTATAACTTATTCAATTCCTGAAAAATTAAAAAAAATAATAAAGATCCGTTAAGAATTGGCGCACGGCTCGAATTTTAATCACAAAATGAACTTCTCGTCCCACTGTGCGTCGAGGCCGCTCGGACGTTTCCGATGCGGGGCTCGGCGACCTGGGACCCTCCGGAGCCGCTGAGACATATTCCGAGGTCGTGGTCCGGGGGGCCGGTGGCGGGGGACTGTCGAAACCTCCGAGTAATTTCTCGGGGGAACTGACAGTCTACTCGGACGAGGGGGCCGTCGGGCCCGCTCGGACGTATTCCGAGGCGGGGTCCGATGTGCCCCCGTGCCGGGGGGAGGCTCTCGTGATGGCTCACGCGTTCTAGCGGGAACCACCCCCCGGAGGAAGACAGCATGATGGTCGCCGCGGCGGTTAAGGCGAAGGGGGGACGAGCCTCCCCCGACGTCCTAACTATCCGCGGGGTCCCCTGCGTGGCGGCACTACCACGGTGCCCGGGTTGTCGGAGGCCTGGGATCCCCGAAAGCCTCCTCGGAGGATAGTAAGGGGCAGGAGATCCGTGCTGGGGATGCCCATCCCCCAGCCTACATCATATTCCGGTCTCCCTGGGGAACTCGGGACCTCCCTCAGAGATGAGGGAGGAGGGCACGCCCTGACCGGAGCAGCCGTGGTAGGAGTGGGATGAAATACAAATGGAGGACCTTAAAAAATCAAAGAGTAAATTGGAAGGAGACCCCCAACCGTCACCCTCGGCAAAGAGGAAGACGGATTTGGGGGAGGCGGCGGGGGGAACGACAGCCAAGGTAGGAAGGCAGGCGGCTGTTCCGACCCCCCCCCGCGGAGGAGGGCTGGGCTGCGTGGACTCGAGCCTACGAGAACATGCTCATCCAGGAACCAGAGAAGGGAGCCGAGTCGACCCGGCTCTACCGGGAGTGGCGGGGCCTTCTCCCTTCGGAGGCTGGTGGGAGAATCATCAGCCTCATGGAGGAATGGAGACGCGACGCCCTGGAGGAGGATGACGAGGCGTGGTGGAGGGAAATGCCTCAGGAGGAGAAGGACGAGTTGGAGGACTTCACAAAGGGGGCGATAGTTGGGGCCTTTCACCTTACCCACGAATAGGAGGCAGCGGAGAGAAGGGCGGACGAGCTGAGGGAGGAAAACTCAGTTTGAAGGCCCTTCTCTCCGAATCGCTAGAGGCCTTTGAGGAGGACCACAAGGCCTCCAAGGCGAGGGAGGAAGAAAGAAGGAGGGAGGTCCAGCTGCTCTCTGAGAGCTTAGATAAACTACAGGAGCAGCTGGACGAAGTGCAAAAGGGTTCCTCCCCCGAGGCGGAGACTTCTCCCGCCGTTCAAAGGGAGACAACCCTGCCGATGGAGGAGAGTCCCCCATGGAAGAGGATTCCCACCGTGGGGGTACAGGAGGAGGTGTCCTCGAGTGCGCCTGTATGGCTGGGGGAGCTCAGGCGGAGCATCCACCAGAGCATAGGTGCACTCGAGAGAAGGCTGGGGGCGATCGAGGCTATGCTCGAGAAGCCCGCCCATTTAAATAAGGGAACGAGGAGGGCTCCTTCCCGAGTAGGCGAGAAGGCAGGAAGCAAGGGCGGAGGACAAAGTGCCCAGTCCCCTGTCCGTCCAGCTACTGAGCCGACGAGGAGCAAGGAGGCAAGGCGTGTTCCTGCTAAAGGGGGGGGAGGTAAACTGCCTGCCCGTCCCCACGCATAAACAATGGAACCGCTGCCGTTACTGTGCCTAACGGCACAAGCGAGACGTACGCCGCCGTCCTCCGGGCCGTGAGGAGCAAGGTCTCCCTCGATGGCCTGGGGGTCGATGGAATGACGGCGAGACGGGCAGCCAACGGGGGTCTCATTCTTGAGACTCCCGGCGCAAACTGGGCGAAGGGTGCAAACACCCTAGCCCGGAAATTGGAGAATGCCCTGATGGGCACGGGGGCCAGGATCGCCAGACCCGGCAAAAGCGCTGAGCTGCGCGTGTCGGGGCTGGACGACCTGGCAACCAAAGAAGGAGTGGCTAAGGCCATAACGGAGGAAGGTGGCTGTCGGCCAGGGGAAATTAGCGTGGAGATGCTCCCACGATTCCCCGGCCTGCGGTTGGGTGTGGCATACGTGCGGTGTCCTGCAGACACTGCACGTGTGCTTGCCAATAGAGGGCGTGTAAGGGCGGGGTTCGGGTGGGCGAATGTCTCGCTTGCGCATCCCCGCCCTCTCAGGTGTTACCGCTGCCTGGAGGAAGAGCACATCGGGCAGCGGTGCACCGGAGGAGTGGACCGTAGCGGTCTTTGTTACCGCTGCGGTACCGCGGAACACCGCGCTAAGGAGTGCACGGGGACGCTCAGATGTCCGCTGTGTGCGGACTTAGGTGTCCTCTCTGCCCACAGATTAGGTGGGACGGGGTGCGGAGAGGCCCCTGCCAATAGGCCAAAGGCTAAGGCCAGGGGCGATGCCTCTCTGCCCCTGGGCGCCCCCCTTGTGAAAGGGGGAAGGAGTAAAGGAGACCGGTCCTTCGAGGCCGGCCTCCTCCGAGGGGGACACGGTCATCTTGTCCCCCTTAGGAGAGCAGCCGGCAGCGCTAGAGCCCCTGGCTCCCGTGATCTTCCCGATCACTTTCTGGAGGAAGGAAGTCGGGGAGGAGATTGCCGGCGGGGGAGACGAGATGGAGCTCTCCCCATAGGAGAAAAAGGGAGGGACATATCCCTTCCCAATTGCGACCACCAGCGCAAGGACGGAAGGGGGGATCTCTCCTGAGACCCTTCCACACACTGGTGGGTGTCAGGCGTCCAGGGCCCGCCTCAAGAATAGGCCTGGGGTATCTCCTGCCTGTCGTAAGAGGCGACTAAAAGGAGCTATACCAGGAAGTCCTTCGGGACCCCTGGTGGGTGGGCATGGGCTGGAGACTCACGACCCACCCGCCCCCACCAGTAACTAGGGGGCGCGGCGGGAGGCCAGGCGGCACCCCCGCTGCGAATTAAGGAGAAGGCCCTTCTAAGGGCCAGGCCCGGAAATCAGGGCTAGAGGTGAGCGCGAGTCCACGCGCGGCGCGGGGTCACCTGAAAGTAATGCGTTGCAGTTCCCAGGTGGCCCCATAAAAGCGCAGAGAAGTCCACCCCCGATGGTTTTAGTGCGGTAGACGTCTCTGTTGCGAGTGGCCTTCACTTGGACACAGTACAATTGGACACGTTGCAAATAGACACGTCAAAAATGTACACCGTTCATTTCTATACACAAAAGTTGTACACCGCTCACTTGTACACCGCTCAGATGTACACCGCTCACTTGTACACCGCTCACATGTACACCGCTCACTTGTACACCGCTCACATGTACACCGCTCACTTGTACACCGCTCACTTGTACACCGCTCACTTGTACACCGCTCACTTGTACACCGCTCACTTGTACACCGCTCACTTGTACACCGCTCACTTGTACACCGTGTTTATAACATGAAATTTAAGGCAAACTGTGATTCTAGATGGGTTTCGAGTGTTTATAACATGAAATTTCAAGTAAACTGTGACTCTAGATGAGTCGGGATATTTATATATATTTAACCCGGGTTAACTGTTCTGTAAAGCAGATAATTTTCCATCATTTGTACACGGTGTACAAGTGAGCGGTGTACAAGTGAGCGGTGTACATCTGAGCGGTGTACAAGTGAGCGGTGTACAACTTTTGTGTGTAGAAATGAACGGTGTACATTTTTAACGTGTCTAATTGCAATGTGTCGAAAATTTATTTTCTATGTGTCCAAAAATCACTGTGTCTGAAATTTCTATGTCTAAATGAACCGTGTCCAATTGAACCGTGTACACCAAAATGTGTCCATTCCAACCGTGTCTATTTGGAGCGTGTCCAATTGTACTGTGTCCAAATGCACCGCTCCCTCTGTTGCACTACTGGCCCCATGGGTTGTCAATTGCCCAGGGGCCCGGGAGACGAGTCCCACACACCACCCCTCCCTGTCCCAGCAGGCTGAGGGGTGACGGTCCATGAGGATTTCCACCGGGTAAACAACAAAAAAAAAGGTGCGAGCGATGCGCACAGGTCCTGACAGACGACACAGTTCGACACACACGGGATGATGCAACTTACTCGATAGCGCGGTAACTCTCGCGCTTTACGACACACGTACATACGTAACTCAACGAACTAACTGAGGCAACGAACTATCGAAGCAACGAATAGCTAACAATGAACGAAGAACGCTCCTATAATTCAGAAACGAGCTCGTTTTATACAAAGGTGCGGACCATGGAGAGAGCCTAGACGAAACTTGCACGGACCAATGGGGAAGGTCTGCGTGTCAAGCGGGGACCAATCGAGAAGACCCGTATGGGTTCGGTAGGTACGGAGCGCGGACCATGAAGAAGGCCCATAAGAGAGAATCTTGTATGAGCCAATAGAGAAAGCCCGTATGCGTTGGGCAGGTACAGAGCGCGGACCATGGAGAAGGCCCATAAGAGAGAATCTTGTACGAACCAATAGAGAAAGCCCGTATGCTTTGGGCAAGTACAGAGCGCGGACCATGAAGAAGGCCCGCATTTCTCCAGTCTTATTCCGGCCTGGTTCCTTCTCCAAACAGAGACGCATCTTTCGAAAGTCTGTGGCATGCGGTGTATGCGATTTTACACGTGCACGCACGGCATGCGCGCTCCGCGCTCGGCGACGTATGATTTCTTCTATAGCCTCGTGGATGTCCGTCACAGCCACATAGATGTGCAAGTCCATCGTGCGGACAATTTATCATGCGGGCCGATCGCCGACTGCCTGCTCGTCGACCTCCGATCGATCGGGCTTCTTTCCAGCGTGCTGGGCACGTCGACGCACGGCCGTCTGGAACGATACCGCGTCGCGTTCCTACAAAATTATGGATACTTCAGAAAATATTGTTCCCTGCCGAACAGTCGCACCGTTACCTTCGTTCAGGCCTACAACGCGGCGGCCAAGATGGCGCGAACCAATAACGAACTCGTCGCGATTGCGTTACCTTGCCGTACCTTCCGAACTGCAGATAGGAAAACGCAGCAAATTCAAACGTCGGCGATGCAGCACGCGCGCAACGCCATTATGCACGCGCGACGTCACGTCAGAGAAAATCAGATCCTCTGACTGAAGGAAGTACTAACGTACGATTCCCTCGTGTGCGAAGAGTCGATCACCGCGACCATGGAGAGGATCGCGTCTTTGACGACAACGCCTACTGCTTTCTCACGAGCCGTCTGAAGCGGTCGCGTCTACTAATAAGATTTACTAATTGGCAGTCTTACTTCGATCGATCGATCGGTACCCACCTTGATTTTTACGCTAATTTGATGACCAAACGCGCGCTCCAAGACTTGCGCCAGAGGGAATTGATTCCGAAGAATTTGATGGAAAAGTGCGCGCGAGCCGAGTATCGCCTTATGATTTTCTTGCACGGTAAGAGTCCCTTCTATTCGTATCACACCGGCAGATACATGCTGGGTTCTGCAGGTGAGACGTACCTCGACGGAATCCTCCAGATTCGAGCCCTGGAGGACGCGCAAGACGACAATGGGACGCCGACAAAGCACCCTATCCGCCTTTACAGCAGCAAAGTCCCGACGGCGATCGCCCAGGTCGTAAAAATCATTTGGATGGTTCGTTGCGTTCTCGGCGACACCGCGTGCAACAATCCTATACGCTACATTGGGTGCGTTCAGCAAGCACAACAGTTGTACAACAGTTGACTAAAAAGCTGCTGAACGCGCTGTGATCAATACCCGGTGCACAACGTGTTTACTGAGCGGACGCCATTTTTTCCATCATATTTCAAGTTCGCTACCTGAGCTCACCGTGTTGTAACTGGTAAGGCTAGGTTTTGATATTTACTGTCAGTACTGAAAATTTATACTTTACATTGCATACTTATCCCTTATAATGCATAATAAATTTTTAGCAGTCAATGTCGGAACGCAACCTAACACGCAACCTAATATATAACACTTATAACCTAAAATTAAAAAAACATAACCTAAAAATCAATAAAAATATAAAGAACTAAAAACAAAATCTATTTAAAAAATGCGTACATACACACACACACATATACAGACATTTTGTAAAAATATGATTTTTAGACGTTTTAAAACATTTTAAACATTGCCAAAGAAAACCGGAAAAAAAATTTTTCACAAAAACCAAGCTTCCTCTATAAGGAAGCAAAAATGAATGAAATTGAAAAACATTATAATTTTAATAATGTGACATATAACGTTGTGGCTACAAATGATTTGCATTACAGATTACAAAATGGTAAGTAAAACTATAGTATTATTACATCTTTTGTTTCTAAAATATAATTTGTAAATTATCATATTTTGTATAATGCTTCATTGTTTCTATAGATCCAAACTTTTTTACGGCATATTTTAAAGAAAATATGCCCTTGCAAGAAGCAATATGCGTTACAGAAGAAGAAAAAGGTACAGTACTTATAACTAATTATAAAAAGGTTTTTAAATATTGCACATATACATGTGTGTGTATGTGTGCCTTGAGGTAGTTTCCAAGACTTTTTTCGTTTTGTATCGGCAGATTCCAAGACATTTGGCATTTTTGAGGACTGTCCTGGAAAAAATTTAAGCCCTATGGCGGTATCCAGGACGTCCTGGATTCTGCCGTACGAATATAAGGGCAGGTTCCAGATCTGTACATCTAGATGTATATACAACTTGTACATTCAGATGTATATACAAATGTATTCATAGATTTGAGGACAAATTTGAAAATGTAACAAATTGAGAACAAAACCATGTCTGTGACAGTAACATATAAAAATTATTAACCCTAGAGGATTCCCGTGGGGTAGATTCCGACCCCAGGCGAACTTTGAACTACGCTCCTGAGCTTACGAGTGGCATTATCGACTCAGGACCTGAAACATAATTCATTTCAACTCTCTAAAAGTAGAGCTATGTCGGTCGCAGCGTTAGATGTTCGCTGGCAGTGACGCAGCAGCGTCGCAAAGCGTGAGTGGGGTCGATATTGACCCCAAAAAGCTGTTTGCGTTTGTGTTTCGTAGCGGGAAGCTAATTTTATATTTTTGCTAGAATCAATCTATCTCATGTGTTATTACGTAATCTGAGCATAAATAGTCATAAATATTATTTAAGACGAAATAACACACCTTAATCGGTAAAAATCCCGTTGCCTATAGAAGATTGACATTTCGCAGAAAATGACTGGGCGATATAATTTGAAACCCATATCAGCATTTTTCATATTTATTACTATTTTGTATCAAATAAAAATAAAATAATACTTAAAATACAATTTTTTATGGTTTTTTCCTCAACTTTTTCCATATTTCAACTTTGCGAATTTCTTCACTTTCATAGTCCCAAATAAATACACTTTTTGAACAGAACATAGCAATGACAATTTTTTTCCAATAGTCTAATGTGTCCTCTTTAAAACCCCGTTTGAATTTTGAAAATCGGTTGATTACAAAAAAGATACAAATTTTTCTTTAAAAAATGAGGTTTTTGCTGATTTTCTGCATCGTTCGGTCTTTAAATGGATTTTTTTTAACTAAACTTGAGTGAAACTAAATTTATCGCATACCATTCTAGTAGGGTATATGGGCCGGTTCTACCCCGGGAGCTCCGAGGGGGGAGCGGGGCGGGGGGGGGGGGGGGTGCGGGGGGGGGGGGGGGGGGGGGGGGGGGGGTGCCCGGGG
>NW_011966004.1:2006-9803 GCF_000949405.1 Vollenhovia emeryi | reverse complement strand
AATTGTACATTGATAGAATGATATCCTTTTCTATTTATATAAATATGTTCAGGATGATTTTCGGCTTTTTTCGACGATGGAAAAATTGCTATATGAGTACAGTCTATACAACCAATTGCCCCCGGAAAACTGTTATTTATCCAAAATCTATATACATACATATGAATATACATATAATGTGATATAATACTTGTGTTCACAAGATATATAACTTTTTAAAAATAGATTATATCCTTCCTCACTTGTTACGTAGTTCTTGCAACTCCTGAAGGTTGTTAGGAAAGCGCACCCAACTATTGAATATTGGTTGTAAATTAAGAATACTAGTCACATTACGAATACATCTGCTAATCGAAGGTTGACTAATAGCCGTATGAATGTTTTGTCCTATGCAATTTTGATAACTTCCTGATGCGTAAAAGCATAATGCTGCTAAAACCTAGAAGAGTTTTATGAATAAATTAACATATACTCTAGTTATATTATATATATTCTGCATGTATTATCCAAACTTACTTGTGTAGTTGCATCCAAAGCCGTAGGTCGTAACGGTTCTTCAATATTCTCTTTTACAATATTAATAAGCCTGTTTGCTGTTTCTTTTTTCAATCGAAAAAGCTTGACGAACTGAGATTCCGATAATAGAAATGCATCATCCCTTACGTGAAAACGTGGTTTTTCATTATAATAAAAATTGGCATTTTCTAATTGTTCGATTATATGAAGCTGAACAGCATTTCGACATGCCATATCCATTGCTAACATAAAATTTATTTCACTCACTCACTTTCGATAACCTCACTTCACTTTTGTTGAAACTTGTTTTGTTACTATATTTGTCGTATACGACTTGCGTATCGCATACCTTGTACGCACTCGATATAAGTTGTTCGATATTTTCTCGCATACGATGTATCTCACACATTCGAGAATACCATTTCTGACAACGTGTGCGATATCGCATGCGACATCTAGGGTCCTCGTTTCAAGAATCGAGCCCCAGAACGATACATTTAGATGAAATCGATTTCATCTAAATGTATCGTTCTGAAGACTAAATTTAATATAGCTTTTATTGGAGCCTTACTAAGATTAATAAATATGACTATGTTAAAATATTTTCAATTCTCACATGTTTCATTCTCCTTGTCTTTCTCCTTTGTTATTATATGATTATTTTCGTTCGCGCGGCTCGCTAGCGCGCGGCTTGTTAGCGCGCAGGCGCGTTGGCGCGCAGGCCACCATATTGGCCGCCATATTCTTGCAAACGACCGAAGTTTGCGCATCTCTTACTTGAGGATCTGTATCCCGTCCGGCCCGGCCTCCTTCGGAGGCGGACGGGAGAGGTGGTGGCCGCCTCTCCCGTCCAATAGAGTAGAGGACTCCCCTACGGGGAGCCCCCCCCAACAACAACGGGGGGAGGGCGCGCGAAGGCCCGCCAGACCAAAACGGCGCACAGTGGGGCAAAGTAGCACGTTTTCGTTCAAAACAACTTTTAGCCAAAAGTATACAACCTATTGTAATTATTTTGGTCTTAAATTAAAGCTTATGAAATTCCTCAGAGATCTGTCATGGCCGATTTTTCATAAACGTTTTTCCTTTTTTTTTATTTACGTGTAAATATGAGAAAATGGAAATGTTCGTTGTTTTAAGATCGCGATATTCATTTAAACTTTGTAAAATCACACGGAATTTTAAACAATTTGCAATAAATTGATATTTGACTTAAATTAAATTTACAAAAAGAAGTTTTATATACAGGGTGTCCCAGACCACCCGTATCAGCCAAATATCTCGAAATCCGAGAACGGCAGACAAAAACGTTTCAGACAAAAGTTGTTTGGTTTGAAGGGGGCCATAAGATAGTACCATTGGTTTGACCTTGAAGAATTATTTGAAAGTCACATAAAGGTCAAACCAATTTTTTTTAATGGCATCCCCTATTTTTTATTACATATTCTTGTAGCTGACCTCGAGAGCTTTCCAAAACGTTTTAATAAAGTATTTTTGTATTAAGAGCTTTTTGAGTTATTAAGGTTTGACAGTTCCAATATTTTGACATAAATTACAAAATATCTTGTAAAATATTCATTTTTTTATCATCTTACCTCAATACTTTTTTGAACAGAATAATGATACAAATCAACTGGCTGAACAAATCAATAAAAAAAATTTGTTTTATTGCTTGTTACAAAATTGTTTTCTTTACACCAGTTGATTTGTATCATCATTCTGTTTAAAAAAGTATTAAGGTAAAATGATTAAAAAATGAAGATTTTACAAGATATTTTGTAATTTACGTCAAAATATTGGAACTTTCATACCTTAATAACTCAAAAAGTTCTTAATACAAAAATACTTTATTAAAGCGTTTTGGAAAGCCCTCGAGGTCAGCTACAAGAATATGTAATAAAAAATAGGCGATGCCATTTAAAAAAAATGGTGTGACCTTTATGTGACTTTCAAATAATTCTTCAAGGTCAAACCTATGGTACCATCTTATGGCCCCTTTCAAACCAAACAACTTTTGTCTGAAAGGTTTTTGTTTGCCGTTCTCGGATTTCGAGATATTTGGCTGATACGGGTGGTCTGGGACACCCTGTATATAAAACTTCTTTTTGTAAATTTAATTTAAGTCAAATATCAATTTGTAGCAAATTGTTTAAAATTCCGTGTGATTTTTCACAGTTTAAATGAATATCGCGATCTTAAAACAACGAACATTTCCATTTTCTCATATTTACACGTAAATAAAAAAAGGAAAAACGTTTATCAAAAATCGGCCATGACAGATCTCTGAGGAATTTCATAAGCTTTAATTTGAGACCAAAATCATTACAATCGGTTGTATACTTTTGGCTAAAAGTTGTTTTGAACGAAAACGTGCTACTTTGCCCCACTGTGCGGCGGGCCGGTGCGGGGGGCGGACCGGAAGGAATGACTACGTCAATACCCGGTCGTCCCCCCAAAAGTCAAAGCACCGCGCAGGCCACCGCAGGAGTTTAGTTGGTAAGCCCGCGAGCCAAACAACATCTTGGCGCGCACCTCGTTAAATAGAGGGGCAGTCCCACATAACCCGGGTTCAGTCAACAAAACCCCCTCCCAGGGGGGTCCCGGGTATCCATAAAGGATTCTCCTGCGTTAACAGAAAAAAAGGTAGTTTGAGTAAGCTATTTAGCCCTTCGTAATTTTTTAATGAGTGAAGCATAAGAATTATTTAATAGTAATTAATTATTTAATTATTTAATATTTTATTATACAGTTAACTATAAAAATTCTCAAAACGTTCTCCGAACGAGTGTATGCATGCTATTTGTATAGCCCATATATTATATGTATATCTCTCCAGGATGTCTTGTGAACATCTTTCGGATGCACATGGAATAAGAGATAACATTGTGAAAACAAAATAAAGTTTTCTATAATTACATACCTCGATTCAGTCTGGTTACGTGCTCTTATGTGACGTCAGCAGGGCGAATGGAAATCTTCCACGTAGTTCAGTATAAACAATATCACAATATCACAATTATCTATCTGTGAAGATGGAAATTAAATCGTCTACAGTTCACAGTCGAAGAAGACTCGCACGAAGAAGGAAGAGTTGTCAAGCGTAATAAGTGTAACTAATCAATTATCGATTAAACGAAAAAAAAGAAGAACAGAAACGATAGTCGATATCCCTAAGCCGTCCTATATTGATTGTGAGTAGGACAAAGTCTTACTGATAGCTCCTATGGATGTCCCATAGATATACAGGGTGTACGAAAAAGGTCGGAACCCTTGAATATTTCGGAAAATATAAGGTTTTTTAAAAAATGTGTAGGACATAAGTTTTATGGTTTCGAAAGGGCTATGAGATGGTACCATTGGTTTGACCTTGGATAGTCATTTGAAGGTCACGTAAAGGTCACCTTCAATTTTTTTAATGGAATCGCCTATTGTTTATTATATTATACTATTTTATTCTACTAATTAATATGAACAACTTTTGTCCGAAACATTTTTTATTTGCCTAATACTTTTTGAAATATTCAAGAGAAAATTTATAACTGTTTCAATGTTTAGCTTATGATATCTCGATAACTATTTGTCGGAGGGAAAAGTAGCACAGGATTTTTTACTTGATTTGGACTCAGGAACATGCTGTTGCAATAGTGTTCTAATTATTGCAAATTTTTGTGTATGTAAATTTTGTGTATGTTACAATACACAAAAAATTTCAATAATTGGAACACTGTTGCAACAGTATATTCCTGAGTTTAAATCAAGTAAAAAAGTCGTGTACTACTTTTCCCTCAAACAGTTATCGAGATATCATAATTAAGCTAAACATTGAAACAGTTATAAATTTTCTCTTGAATATTTGAAAAAGTATTAGGCAAATAAAAAAAAATGTTTCGGACAAAAGTTGTTCATATTAATTAGTAGAATAAGATAATATAATAACCAATAGGCGATTCCATTTAAAAAATTGAAGGTGACCTTCAAATGACTATCCAAGGTCAAACCAATGGTACCATCTTATAGCCCTTTCAAAACCATAAAAGTTATGTTCGACACATTTTTGAAAAACCCTTATATTTTCCGAAATATTCAAAGGTTCCGACCTTTTTCGTACACCCTGTATACCCTTTGCTCATCTATGTATTGTTATAACGGGATATTCCTAAGCCGTCCTATAATGATTGTGAGTAGGACAAAGTCTTACTGATAGCTCCTATGGATGTCCCATAGATCTGTGCCCTTTGCTCATCTATGCAGTGTAATGACGGGATATCCTCAAACCTTGATCTTGAGTAGGACAAGGTATCAATGATACCTCCTACGGACAACCATAAGATGTTTTATCCTGCCGGGACAGATATTAGACAATACCAAGATGATCCCGGGATCAATTTTGCTGTGTGGGCAATAACAGATTGTGCATAATCAATCAGATGCTTATATTGTTTATCCGATACAATTCTTACAGCAACACACAGACAGATGAAGTGTATATATAGTTTTTTAGGTAGTACTTTTTTCATTATAATTATTCCCGTATATAGTACAAAAAGCTTATGTTCGGTCGCTGTTCGCGATTCTCTTTTGGGAGAGCTCGCTGGACCGCTGCGGTTGGAAGCAGGGCTGAGAGCACTTTGCGGCGAGAGACTCGGGGAACGGATGCATGCGTTAAGGGGTGGCAAATCACGTGATCGTAACTCAGTTCGTGTTGAGTAAAATACCGTGGTCTGTTTAATAAATATAAAAGCTTACAGTTTGAGCAGTCTATGATTTAACGGGGATGATCTGTCTCTTAGTCACTTGCACGGGTCGATTATATTAATCGATAGCCGGCCTCGTGAATGTGGATGCCCGTGGGCCGTGTCCACGCAACGCCGGCGTGCGATGCGTGGTGAGCTTGAGCCGCCGGTGATGCTGTATCCCAAGCTGTCCTGGTTGAGTCGAACTGCTGAGTTCACTACGTGTCCGCACTGAATCTATTCCTTTATGAGAAAAGTCCACTATAGCACTTGAGAGTCTTTTTCACTACACGACGCGTGTACTATGTACGGTAGCCATGAGCCAAAAGCGCCGGTAACGAGCGTGAAGAAGCGCGGTCGTCTCGCGTCGCGATCGAGCATGCGCGCGCAGCGCTCCTGTGGCGCTGCACGATCTGACCCGGCTGATGCTGCCATCACGCCGCGGCCGGTCACGAACTGACCGAGATTCAGAAATGAATCTCGAACAGTCGCTTTCCACCGATCTATATCAAACAAATCTCTTGGACGACGTGCAAATTCAATGGGTATGCACATTTTCAATTTATTATTACGTTGTTGAGCTTTATCTAATAAAACAGAAGTCAATCGTGTATTTTTTGCACCTTTAATCCGAAATCGAAGCATTGTTTTATTAACACCAAGAAAAATTAGGTGCATGCAATCTAATGGCACGGCTGAAACCATTCCAATGTTTAATGTTTCTAAAGAAGTTGCTTGACTTAAATACTTTTCAATATGATGTTCTTCATGCTGTCTAGTTTTAAAAGAATGATCCGTCCTCAAGGTTGAAATTTGTTCTAAAAATACGACTTTGTTGTTGATAAATTCACCTTCTTGTATACACTTTGTGCAACTAAAATAACCTGTGTGACCTTTAATTTCACAAATAAACGATTTAGCTGGAGCATCGCATATAATAGCATTTAATGTAATACGAAGAATCTTTTCATCAATATTCAACCCATTATCAAGAATGGGTTTTACTTCTTTTACAAATGGATTTAGAAAAACATCAACATTTTTTGGTTTTGCATTACCATGATAAATGCCAATAACAAATGGTTCAGTATAAAAATCTGCAACTATAGCACCTAAAATTGGCCAAAATTGACTACCAGAACTTTTTGAAATAGGTAGGCCATCGATATTTATATTTATTTTTAATTCTGCTGGACATAAAGGTTGAAAGTGTTTTTTTATCGAATATCTCAAACCTTCTTCAAATCCCAAATGAATATATTTTCCGTCATCCATTTTTATTATTAGTGAGAATGTATCACGTGGCGTTTTCATTAATGTCCTACAATTGACTGGAACGCTTATATTATTTCTTAACAAAATTCCTAATAAATTATTTACCGTACTCTGACTAATTTTGTGTTTAATTATCCAAGATCTTAATTCATCAATTAAAGACTTTTCAGTATTTAAAGCGTCTTCTGATGATAAGCTCTGAAAATCATTGTCAGTTGCATCTGACAATGATTCATCTTCATTAAAATCATCTTCAATGGAACTCATATCCGAATTAGAATAATTAATATTTGCACTCTCGTTTTCTGAATTACAGTTATTAATGTTTGCATTATTTTTTTCCCTTGTGCAGATTTTTTTAATTTTTTGAGACCGACAAATATTTAGTATATTACTTTCCCGCAATACAATTCTTCGTTTTTACCGTTGAGATAAATCAAAGAAATCTTTGCGTGACATAATTGTCCAACAATCTACTTTTGATCAATGAACAGAATGCATATCTGTCGATATTTAATGGAAGAACTGTAAAATATACATAAAATAATATTATTTGTGTATATATTATACATTGCACAAATGACAAAATGCAAATAATATATGAGTAGGTATAGAGGGCCGGTTCTGGACCATTTGTTTAAACAAATTTTTTATGTAAAAAAAATTGTTTAAACAATCAAATCATTTTTTTGGGGGGGAGGGGGAAAAGATGGCGGAGTGAGAAGACGTGATAGAGTGAGGTGCGAGAGAAAAGGTGAAGAGTGAGTGGAAAGAAGTGAGCAGGAGAGGAAGAGAAAGAGGTGAGGGCTAGAGGAGTTGGAGGCGCAGCACGGAAAATGGAGGGAACGAGAAGGAGACGGGGAGAAGGAAGTTAGAGCGAGGAGAAGAGAAGAGGAGGATGAGTTGGCAGAACGGAGCGGAAAGGAAGGACAAGGAGTGGGGAGAGGATCGAGCGTGTTGGAACGAGAGATCGATAGGAGAGAGGAGAGGGGATTGGCGGAAGAGCACGCGAGATCGAGCGTGATGGAACGAGAGATCGATAGGAGAGAGAAGAGGGGATTGGCGGAAGAGAACGCGAGATCGAGCGTGATGGAACGAGAGATCGATAGGAGAGAGAAGAGGGGACTGGCGGAAGAGAACGCGAGATCGAGCGTGATGGAACGAGAGATCGATAGGAGAGAGAAGAGGGGACTGGCGGAAGAGAGCGCGAGATCGAGCGTGATGGAACGAGAGATCGATAGGAGAGAGAAGAGGGGACTGGCGGAAGAGAACGCGA
>NW_011966004.1:0-1906 GCF_000949405.1 Vollenhovia emeryi | reverse complement strand
CTACAGTTATTAATGTTTGCATTATTTTTTTCCCTTGTGCAGATTTTTTTAATTTTTTGAGACCGACAAATATTTAGTATATTACTTTCCCGCAATACAATTCTTCGTTTTTGCCGTTGAGATAAATCAAAGAAATCTTTGCGTGACATAATTGTCCAACAATCTACTTTTGATCAATGAACGGAATGCATATCTGTCGATATTTAATGGAAGAACTGTAAAATATACATAAAATAATATTATTTGTGTATATATTATACATTGCACAAATGACAAAATGCAAATAATATATGAGTAGGTATAGAGGGCCGGTTCTGGACCATTTGTTTAAACAAATTTTTTATGTAAAAAAAATTGTGTAAACAATCATAAATCTTTTTTTGGGGGGGAGGGGGAAAAGATGACGGAGTGAGAAGACGTGACAGAGTGAGGTGCGAGAGAAAAGGTGAAGAGTGAGTGGAAAGAAGTGAGCAGGAGAGGAAGAGAAAGAGGTGAGGGCTAGAGGAGTTGGAGGCGCAGCACGGAAAATGGAGGGAACGAGAAGGAGACGGGGAGAAGGAAGTTAAGAGCGAGGAGAAGAGAAGAGGAGGATGAGTTGGCAGAACGGAGCGGAAAGGAAGGACAAGGAGTGGGGAGAGGATCGAGCGTGTTGGAACGAGAGATCGATAGGAGAGAGGAGAGGGGATTGGCGGAAGAGCACGCGAGATCGAGCGTGATGGAACGAGAGATCGACAGGAGAGAGAAGAGGGGACTGGCGGAAGAGAGCGCGAGATCGAGCGTGATGGAACGAGAGATCGATAGGAGAGAGAAGGGGGGACTGGCGGAAGAGAGCGCGAGATCGAGCGTGATGGAACGAGAGATCGATAGGAGAGAGAAGAGGGGATTGGCGGAAGAACGCGAGAGATCGAAGAGGAAAGACAGGGAACGGAGTGGAGGGAAGTGATCGATAGTCAAGCGGAAAGCCGATCGGCGAGGGTGCAGGAAGAGAGCTGGCGGACGAAAACGGATGGAAGCGAAGAGGATCGGCGGGGGAGAGTGATGGAGGAGAGGAGAGAGGGGAGAAGGAAAGATGCAGAGGAGAGCAAGGCGGAGAAAGGAGGTGAAGAGGAGGAGGAGAGAGGAGGGAGATGAGAGGTGGAGGAGAGACAGAGGAGGTGAAGGGAGACGGAGAGGAAGACGGACAACCAAAGGGGAAGAGGAAAGGGAGTAGAACGAGAAGTGAGAAGCGGAGGAAGCAGGGGGAACGGACAAGGAGGAGACGGAGGAGCGGAGAGTGGAAGTGATCGATAGTCGAAAGGAAGGTCGAGCGGCGAGGGTGCGGGAGCAGAGCTGGCGGACGAAGGCGGACGGAGGCGAGGAGGATCGGCGGGGGAGAGCGAGACGAGTGGAGAAGAGGGATAGGAGGAAGGAGGAGTAGGAGGGAGAGAGAAAGGACAGAGGGGAGAGATGAGCGAACAGGAGATACGAGGGGAAGGAGAACACAAGGAAGCAAGCGAGCGACTGCAGAGAGTGAAAAGGGATTGGCCGAGGAGATCGAGAGATCGATTCGGCGGGAAGAAAGGGTGACTGGCCGAAAAGATCGAGAGATCGATTCGACAGGAGAAAATAGTGAGGAGGGGAGCGCACGAGGAGGGGCAGAGAGGGGAGGAGGGGTACGGGGAAAGGGAAAGAGACAGTAGAAAGCATTCAAGAGGATAGAGACGGCACTAGAGGAGGCGATAGAGAAGAAAGCAAGGAAAGAGGAGATAGGAATAGCAGTAAAGGAAACACAGAGAAGAGGAGAAAGTGGAGGAAAGAAGGTAGGAGAGGACAGGTAGAGGGAGGAGTAAAGGGGGGTATAAGAAAGTAATGGGTGGTAGCGACCGGGGCAGGGAGAGAGAGGTTAGGGTTAGGTACAGGTGGGCAC
>NW_011966003.1:7153-9696 GCF_000949405.1 Vollenhovia emeryi | reverse complement strand
AGAGACCTTCATACATACGCTGTCGCTCTTAGCGACGGGTCCAGAGATCTTCACACACTCGGCGGAGAGAAGCGGCGCTCCAAGAAGTCAACTCGACGTCGTCCTCACCTCCACGGAAGTCGCGACGGCACGACACCCGGCCGTCCAGCTCTTCAGAGGAAACTCTGTCAAAAAGGAAGAGCCGTCGCCCTCCACGGGTCGTGTCGGTAGTAACGATACCTCCGGCCGATCAGTTGGATCTTCGGCGCATCAAGGACCGCAGGCATCCCCCGCTTCCGCAGGAACCGTCTCTCCAGGAAGAACTAATAATTCCGGCCACGCCTCCACGGGCGATAACCCCGGATTACCAGCACGCAGAACTACCTCAGCTAATCCGGGACGAGCAACCCGTTTCGCCGACTACAGCGGAAACTCATCCAGCTGGTGCTGACCACCACGAGACTGCCGTAACGTGGGAATTACAACGCCTAACGCTTCAACCACCGCGGTTCAGTCGACCACGGCATCCGCCTCTCGCACCTCTGGACCCGCGGATTTCACGTCCAATATCGCCACGGTCCAACATCGTCACAGCGGACAAGTGGACACAGACTAGCTCCTACGCCACAGCGCGGAGGCACAAACGACAGGACCAACAGAAACCACGAGCTCCACTGATTGAAACCAAGCAGCTCTTATAAGAGCTCCACAACCGGCCCTTGTCAGGGCCCCACTCTATCAAACGTGAAACATCTCCTCGTACTCTCGCAATAAAAGAATCGTAGTTCTACGGACCAAGTAGCTACATTATATATTATATTTTATTAATTAAATATTTTTATATAGGTATGTTATATATTATTTATGTATTTTTCATAACATTTATTTCATTTTTCAAAATAGTACATCGAAATAATAATGTCTTTGGAATCATGTTATCCAACACTTGATTTTCACTTTTTTATTACTACATTATTATCGCGTTCTAACACTCTTATTGTTTACATATTAATTAAAGATTACGCTTTTTATCTTACCTAAACAATCTTTCAATAAGAAATAATTATTTCAAGATGTAAATGATTAAAACCCATATTGTGGAGAACTTTGCAAGTTTCTTAAAATATTGACATTATTAACATCATTATGTAGAAATATGTTAGTAAAAATTTGGAAGAGTAATACTTCAATGAAGTATATAAAGTAATCTCATAATTGCTTATTATATATGTGATTTTGTCTTTTGTTATAAGGAAGATACACATAAAAACATATACATATAAGCATCTTTACAAAATGTGTAATTAATAAATAAATATTAAATATTTTTTATATATTGGATTCCAATGATCTCTACTTATTCAATTTCTTCAATAGAACATTGCAAAACGAAGATTTTGATAAAATTTCGGAAGAAATCATCGAGTTATTTTCAAACGAATGTAAAGAAATCTATTATATGCCTCCTGTACGAAAAAGAAATTCTAAAATTGGTAAAGCTGGTATTTCGAAAGGAAAACTAGTCGATAAATTTCGAAATTCACTAAGATTTATTCGTTCTGCTGAGAAATTAAAAGACTATAAGGATCAGACTAAAGAAAACGTTACCGATGAGGACGAAGGTATTAATATCTTCTATCATAATTAACAATCAAAATTTTATTTTTAAATTAACAAATTTTTATTAAAAAAATGTTATTTTTTATGCTTCTCAGCTGATGAAAATCACCGAATCGCAGAAGAAAATAGAAATTGGTTGATTCACAATGTGAGACCACTGGATAAAGTTAATGAAAAATGGGATGCGTGTTATATGTTACGTATTGAAGATTGCGCTAACAAAATATATAAAAATATTAATGATATATTTATAAGATGGCCAATACTAAAATTGGATTTTGCATATTTATTGGTATATATTTTGGTTCTTTTAGTTCTATCATTTTATGAGAGAAAATGCAAAATAATATATTTCAATATGTTATGTTAACTAAATTTTATAACAATTATATATATAATTATCTTTTATGGATATTTGTATTTATTTTATAGATTGAAAGAGATTTCGACAGAAAATTTCCTGAACATAAAGAACGATTGATGAAATCTTGGGATGAACATTTCGATAAATTTTTTAATTTATAAAAAAAAATCTATCTAAAGGAGATCACTTGTATGAAATTTTAATGAATACACAGTCTTTACAATTGGGTGAATATCTATACAGGGTGTACCTAAACTGGCGATAAATATTTTAATGACAAGTACTTTGTAACATTTTGAGACGAAAATTCTAATACGAAAAAGTCGAGGCTATAATAGTTTTCAAATGGGAACAGTTTAAACATCTCGAATAGCAAAGCTAGAATTTCGCGCGCTCAGGGATGGCACAATGGCCAGTGATAAAGGTGCTTTCTTAAACCACACGTCTTTGACATTAATGAAATTAGTGTAAAAATGTATGCAAGAGTTTTATTAAGAAACTATTTCTGTTTATTTGCAATGAATTTTAGAAATAGTTTAAAATGTTTTTTTCCAATAGTTCAAATCGATATTGATTTGTG
>NW_011966003.1:0-4691 GCF_000949405.1 Vollenhovia emeryi | reverse complement strand
AAAATTCATTCTTACATCACTGCCAACTCGTAGCGAAAATCTCGATGAGATTCGTGCGGGGGCAGCTATCACATACTTATCCTGCTATGCCCTTTGTCGCAATTTAACCAAATAGATATGCTTATGACAGTTGACACAAATCAATATCGATTTGAACTATTGAACAAAAAATTTTTAACTATTTCTAAAATTCATTGCAAATAAACAGAAATAGTTTCTTAATAAAACCCTTGCATACATTTTTACACTAGTTTTATTAATGTCAAAGACGTGTGGTTCAAGAAAGCACCTTTATCACTGACCATTTTGCCATTCCTGAGCGCGCGAAATTCTAGCTTTGCTATTCGAGATGTTTAAACTGTTCCCATTTGAAAACTATTATAGCCTCGACTTTTTCGTATTAGAATTTTCGTCTCAAAATGTTACAAAGTACTTGTCATTAAAATATTTATCGCCAGTTTAGGTACACCCTGTATATTACAGAATTTATCTTAATTTGTAATGTGCAAGTAAAATGTTTTAAATAATATTTCCTGAACACAATGCATCTATTAATTTGTCTATAGATTCAAAAACGGCCCTTCAAATATGGCTGTTAGCAGGTGCTGTAGCTTCTAAGTCAAGAATTACTTTAAATATTGGAAATAAGAAGCGATTGTGGAAGCCCACAATCTTAGAAAGTCGAGAAGAAGTTTTAGTACACTGTAAAGTGAGTAAATTTTTTATTCTGTTTGTAAAGATTTAAAATAAAAAGTCAGAAGTATAATAATTGTTTTAACCATTTTTTTTAACTCGGCATCTAAATAAATTTCGGTTTTATTTTAGTTACCTGGAGATATTGAAAAAGTGTGTAAGGAAAAACAGAGTCGTATGCTTAACATAAATCTTCCTATGCAACCTTTCATAATAGTTGTTGGACCGAAAATAACTGTAATTGAAAATGTATATATCCGACTCGACACAGCATTGTATTGTATGCCGACTGTATTAAAAGCAGTAGATGTTCTTTTCAAGATGTTTATAACATTCAATGCGTGTTATCCAAAAGAATGTGAAAATTTATGGTATTTGATACTGTGGGGAATTTATGATATTCACACAACGTGGGACGAGAATATTCCTTTCATTTATAATGCATTGAATAAAATAAGAAAAGGTTAGAAGTTTTCGTTTATAATTCTATTTTGTTTAAAAAATATTCTTTTTCTGAACTTTTTTCATTATGTACTTATTTTGTTTCTTTTACTGTTGAAAACACAATTACTTTTTTGCTTTTGATGTCAAAGAGAATTAATTTCAAGAACATCTATTTATTTTGAATAGAACGGCATTATATTTGAAAATAATATTATTTCTCTTTAGTAGCGTTCTAAGTATATTGTTATACAAAATGGATTGTCAATTTTGTTTAAAAAAGATTCCCGGAAATACTCGATTACATATAAAACATTTAAAATTATATCATCCATTTGAAATGACATATAAATGTATTTATCACAAGTGTTATCGAAAATTTTCTTCTTTTTTTTCATTACAAAAACACTCACGTATATGCTCATTTCAAGTGTATCAGTTGCAAGATCAAATGGATAGAAAATTACATGATGATTCGTCGTTAAACACATCTGTAACATTTTCTAAATTGGAAAGCATTCCAGAAAATAAATCGTGTAATGATACAAACAATTCTCTAGCTGAAAAGAACGTTCAATTTGATGTCATAGAAAACTGTGTATTAAAATTTATTGCTCAATTATATAATAAACCCATTTCCCGTTCAATAGTTCAGAAAATCATAGAAGAATTTCAGGATACAATTCAGAATGTTTCCGAACATTTTTTACAAAAATTAAAAGTACAGTTACCTTCTCATTTACACATTAATCTTGATGATTGTTTCGACGTAACCACATTGAAAGAAATTGACAGCGAATACAAAAGGTTCAAGTATTTCCAAAAATCTCAGTATTTTATTCCGCCAGAATCTTTTTTTATTGGAGAATTATATGATAATAAGAGGAAAATGCAAAAAACAGTTCTCACTGTTAAAAAATGTGAAGGTCACTTTGTATCTATTCGCAAAATCTTAAAAACTCTTTTAGAGTTGCCTAATTTTTACAACAAACTATTATCCGTTCTTAAAACAGATACCGCCGCGTTATACATTGATAAAATGTACACGAGTGTTTGCGATGGTACTGTTTGGAAATCTATTAAAGAACGTTATGGAAATAAAACAGTCATACCATTGTTCTTATACTATGACGATTTCGAAACCGGTAATCCTTTAGGATCCGCAGCAGGAATTCACAAAGTAGGAGCACTTTATTGTTCAATTGCAAGTTTGCCTTCGCAGTATGCATCACTATTGGAAAATATTTTTTTAGTACAATTAATACATTCATCAGATCGAACATACTTTGGGAATGAAAAGTGCTTTCGAAATGTTATAGAAGAATTAAATTACTTAAGTAATACAGGAATTGTTATTTCTGATACAAACGGTGGTGAACATAATGTTTATTTCGTCGTATTAGCCCTCTTAGGTGATAATTTAGGACTTAATGGCGTTTTAGGTTTTAATGAAAGTTTTTCCAGCGATTATTTTTGTCGGATTTGTCTTGCTACAAAGTCAAATACACGGTCTGTTATTTCGGAAGACGAAAATTTATTATGTACTACTCATAATTATTCACAAGATGTTGCGGAATTGGCACATGGTGTAAAAGAGAAATGTGTATTTAATGAAATCCCTTATTTCGATTGCTCAATAAATATAACTTGCGATATAATGCACGATCTTTTCGAAGGTGTGTGCAGGTATGATCTCGCAAAAATAATCCAATATTAATAAAGTATTATATCAAGCTCGTATTATATTAAAAATACAAAGTTAATGATAAATAGGCCAATAGGATAACGAGCACAATTAAATTTAATAAGTTAATAAATAACATTTAAAATACATAAATCAGATTTCAAGGAATTTTTAACAGGCATGATTAATATAATTTTTAAATATGCACGCAGTCTAATACAACTAGCGGTAATGTGTACAGAGTCTGGTATATAATATAGAACACGTGAGTGCAGAGTGTAATGTAAATTAAATAGAATAAGCGAACGTTTCGACTGTACTTAGTCCTCTTCAGCGCGAATTATAACTAAAAGAATGTTTTTCAAATAAATGATGTGTATATGAGAATAAAACAAAGGATGAAGTCTGTTCCGGATTCAGTTATGAATCTCGGTCTGTTCGTCACCGGCGTGATGGCAGCATCAGCCGGGTCAGAGCGTGCAGCGCCACAGGGGCGCTGCGCGCGCATGCCCGATCGCGACGCGAGGCGACCGCGCTTCTTCGCGATCGTTTCCGGGGCTTTTTCGCTCATGGCATCGGTACGAAGTACACGCGTCGTGCAGTGCTAAGGATTCTCTGTGCTATAGTGGACTTTCCTAATCACGGACAGACTCAGTGTGGACAAAGTAGTGAACTCAGCAGTGCGATTCAACCAGGACAGCTCGGGATACAGCATCACCGGCGGCTCAAGCTCACCACGCATCGCACGCCGGCGTCGCGTGGACACGGCTCACGGGCATCCGCAATCACGAGGCCGGTCATCGATTAATATAATCAACCCGTGCAAGTGACAAAAGGACTGATCATCACCATTAAACACTAGACTGCTCAACTGTAAGCTTTTTACATGTATTAAACGGACCACGGTATTTATCGAATTTACACGAGTTACGATCACGTGATTTATAACCTCTCAAGCGTACATCCGTTCCCCGATCTCTCGCCGCAAAGTCCTCTCAGCCCTGCTTCCACCCGCAGCGGTCCAGCGAGCTCTCCCCAAAAGAGAGTCGCGAACATTTTTTTGGTCCTTCGAGCCGGATTGCGGCGAGACTCGGACGGATTAGCTCAACACGCAATTATCACGTGATCGTCGGCGCGCACAGATACGGTCCGACGAAGCGGCCAAGTACTCTCACGGCCCTTCCGCGTGATCGGTGACGCGCACGTATTCGGTCCCTCGCATTGATCACGTGATATCACGATTTTCTCGCGTGACAGCTCATCGGTGACGGCTCAACTCTCCTCCGGAGAAAAAAAAATTCTCTTCGGTCGACGAGACGCTTCAACCTCCTCGCTCTCACGATGGCGGACGAGAACAAGACGGGCAAGACGGACCGCCCTAAAACTCCGGTGTTGGAGGTGCCTCAGGGAGACCGCACGTCGGGACGGACGGCGTCTCCTGCCCGGCTAGCACCGGAGCTCGCGTTGAAGGCTCGGACGCAGATGGGCCGGATTACGCTACTCAAGGAGCTCATCGACGCCCTGCCGGTGGTCCCAGCGGAGACCTCGCTCGAGGAGGTCTCGCAATTTCAGCAGCAGGTCGAGGAAACGCACAAGGCCTTCACCAAGGAACACGCCTACCTTGAGGTCTCCTGGCCGGCGGCGTTCATCACCGATGAGTACTTCGCAGGGAATGCTCACCTCGAGGAGTCGCGGAGCTACCTGCATGCGCGACGGATCATCGGCGTGCTCCGCCACGCACTGACAGCTCAGTCCGCTCAACCTGAGACCAGCTCATCGTCCGGCGAGACCAGACAGACGCACTCACGCTTGCCGGACATCTCGCTCCCCAAGTTTACGGGGGAGTATGCTGCGTGGCCTGCGTTCAGAGACC
>NW_011966002.1:8170-9689 GCF_000949405.1 Vollenhovia emeryi | reverse complement strand
TGTTCGTAACTTTTGAACGGTTCGACTACAAACGAAACGAAATTCACTACAATCAACCACAAACGATTCTAAAGACGATCCCGCAAAATTGACAAAGTTAGCTTTTTGCAATTTGTTTAAATATTCATAACTTTTAAACGGTTCGACTACAAACGAAACGAAATTCACTACAATCAACTACAAACGATTCTGAAGAGGATCCCGCAAGCGGATTTGAAAAATCTTAATGTCGGGTGCTGGTTATTTTTAAATTTTTATATCTTTTAAACCATGAAACTACAAACAAAATTTCTTTTACTACAATCAACTACAAACGAAGGGCTACCATTTCCGCTATTTAAAAATTTTTTTTGGAAAAGTCGGGTGCCAGGTTCACAGAGGTAATAAAATGGTATTCATTTTTTAGGAGTCTTCAACGTTGCTGATAATGAATATGAAGTCAAATTTTGGAAATTATGATTGTAAATAAATTAAATGGAAAATGTAATGAATGACAGTTGACATTTGAAGATTTGGGAAGAAGAGGATTGGAATAAAGTAATTAATCATTATTACAATGACAATGAACATTTATAATATATTTCTTTCATTCTTTCATTTCTAATCGATATAATTTTAGCATCTCTTACAATTAGGCCCAGTTCCACAATTCACGGTTAACTCGAGTTAACGGAAGTTTATCTCACAGAACTCGGTTTAGCACATTTGTGGTGTTCCACAACTACCTTAAACCTTCGTTAATGTTCACTTGCCTCGGTTAAAGATGAACCCTCGATTTTGGACGTTTAAGCTAGTTAACCGAGGTTTACGACCGTGACGCCACCGGAATTGCTTTGAAAGCTTTGCACGTTTTACAATCACATACTCTCTTTTGAGGTTATTTGTATTGTTGTGTGCTTTGTGTGGTGAATTGAAGAAAGGTGTATTGCATTTCACGGAATATATCGGAAGATTCTCCCAAGATTAAAATCTCAAAGTTTATATACAAATGGCCTTGGTACATGTATTATCGTCATCAGAAGATGAAGATTTTGCTGATATTGTTAATCGAAGACCAAATAATGTTAGAAGACGACCTGATCATTTTGACGAGCTCGATGATGTAGATTTTCACGCTCGATTTCGATTATCGAAAGAACGTGTCATTGAAGTGTTGGAAGCTATCGAACCCGAAATTTCACATCTGACAGAACAGTAAGTATACACAACATGACAAAACAGCATTGTAACTAAGGGTATTTGTTATTGACGAAGCGGTCATTTACGAATAATAATTATTGATTGTTATTGATAAAAAGCTATGGACAGTAATAATAAGTTCAACTGCAGTAATGCAAGGAAATTAGTTTTTACTGTTGAGAAGTTCATATTCATATTGCTAATACTTATATCCAAAAGATAAAGTGTTTAGTAGTTTAATATTTTTTATTTTGTACATAACTAATTTATGACTATTATTTATTGATCAGGAACAATGCTATTTCTCCCATGAACCAGCTCCTTTTAACAATGAGATTTT
>NW_011966002.1:4706-6991 GCF_000949405.1 Vollenhovia emeryi | reverse complement strand
TCATACTTATACATATACATATGTAGTTATATTGAGATGTATTATTTTTCAGCTTGTTGTAAAATAAATTACCCTTACTGTGGAAAAAGTTAAAGAATATGCTGGAATACGAGGACGACGACGATGATGACGATTTCTTCTTCAGCACGATGTCCTTAATATTGAGATTGACCTTGTGCAACGGCGGCACCAATTGCACCATTTTTAAATTTGTATAGAATGTGTAAAAAAAGATGGGATATTTCTTTCTAAAATATGAAATGTAAAAGTGTTTGCTTCCTAATCCAATGAACACCAAGAAACAGTTACATAACATTAATGTTATAATTTTCCATTCAACAATATAACTGTTATGTACAACATGTGTTATATTACATTTATATTGCTGAATAGGAAATTATAATATTGATGTTATGTAACTGTTACTTGGTGTTCACTGGGAATACATGGACTCACATTATCATGCACGAAATCATGTACATCATATTATTTATACTTGCATTTTTATTTTATTGTAATAAACGTTAACCTTGAATTATTCTAGAATTTATGTGGATATACAATAAGAATCATTGTAAGAAAAAAATAATAAAGTTTTATTTCTCATATGATTGAAGTTGCTTTCTCAGAAGCTCAATTTCAAGTTGTTCTTTTTGCAGTTGTGTATTTAAAATTTTTAATTCTATTTTAGATTTTGCGCGCAGATCCTCCTTCATTAGCTCGACTAATTCGGTTTTAGATTGAGCTAAATCATAAAAACATTGGTTGCGTCTTACAGCGCTTAGTACAGGAGTTTTCGTTTGTCTTCCCCGTTTTAAAATTTTCTTTTTTACGATCGAACTTGCAACGTTTGTTGCATCTCGATTGTCCTTCGATGATGTTCCTAAAATTGTTTCTACTTCAGCATATGTAAGGTCCGAATTTGGAACTTCTTTATCGTCGCATACTGGAACTTGTAATTCAGTACTCTTCTTCGAATGTAGCATTGCCGGGGTCCAATCAGCCCAATTCGATGTTAAACCTGCTTCATCGAGTGCCTGTGTTTAAACATTGTAATTAGTATTAGTATTGTGTAATAATACATTTGGAATATATTGACCAACAATTTTCGATGTTGGTAAGACAATATACTTTTTCAAGAAGAATAGCACTCATCAAGATAAGAATTATATAGAAACAATTTTCAATGTACATACTTCAATATCCATAAATACATCATCGTTTGTATCCTGACCCTCATTTACGTCATCTACGCCTATAAAAATAAGTTTACAATTATTTCACATTTTTGAGATTATTGTTCCATTTAGAAAAATAGATGTTAAGGCATTTCCCAGTCAGAAATGATTCGTCGATCGACGTCGAAATGATGTCGAATCGACGCCTACAAATTCTTTCAATCGTAGGATCTACATGGCATTTGCTGTGCGGGATACAATATGTATACAATCTATGAATAATTATTTCAAAGCATATAAAATACATACCTGCTACATAATCGCTATCGAACTGATTCCGTAAACCATCGACCGACGGTTCAATAACATTTTTTACTTTTTCAGCTATCGGGTCATCAGGGATAGTCATCTTTCCGCCGCCTATACGTCAATTATTAATTAATAATTCTATACAATATGCTTATAATAAATATGCTTATATGTATATACATACCTGTTGCGAAAACTTCTTTACGTATTTCGGCAAAATGTTTCCGAGTCCTCTTTTTTAAGTTATCCCAGCAACTTTTTAGCGACGCAACATTTCGGTTTGCTTGTATGCATCTGCTATTAAACTCACGGCTTATGTCTAACCAGCACTTCTCTTTGTCTTTGATAGTTACAGAGTCGGTTTGTTTGTTTTCGATTATGTGTTTCTTACTATCGATGATTTCAATCAAAGTTATTTTTTCGTCTGTCGAAAAATTCGGTAACCGTTTTTTATTAGAATTGTCCTTCACGGACAATTCTTTTTTACACGACATTATACTGCAATCACTTTCTATCCTTTACTGCAGAAGACAATCGAATAACTGATGTCTTTACCCTTTGTCTTTACCGGCAAGATTTTTATCTACCCCTCTTTTTGGCGATATCTCAGCTAACCAATCACAGTTCATGTTTAAGGAGAAAGGAGCGTATGTTCTGAGTTTCAGTGAATAGGGTATAGGTTCACGTAACCTACGGTTAGAAATGAGTTGTGGAACGCGATACAGATTTAACGTCAGCGTCAACCTTAACGACCGTTCAGCTGAACTCGGTTTAAACTGAAAGTTGTGGAACCGGGCC
>NW_011966002.1:0-4205 GCF_000949405.1 Vollenhovia emeryi | reverse complement strand
TTTAGTTTAATTGGCGGAATTTGATGATATCATTACTTTTGTAGAGAAGATAGTTTTGTAGTGAGGATATTTTTGTAGAGATGCAAAAAAGATAGATTATAATATACTCCAGGAGTCAGAGGTTGGCTCTCTGTCGGGCAGAGGTTCGTTCCTCGCAAAGCTCGGAGAACTGAATGTGAATTTCGGGCTCCGAGGCCCGGCTTTTATACTGTTAGCTTCTAGGGCAAGGGCGGAAGTGGTGATGAGCGGGGGCCCTTCGATCATTTCCCGAATTTATTAATTTGTACCTTAATTAGTACTCTGACTAACTTGAGTCTTGGTTAGCTTTAAAGGGGGCCGTCGCTCGTCATTTTCCCGCTTACTCCTTATTAATTGCATTTTGCGTTCCCGAATTATTAACGCGCATACCAATCTCGCGTTTTTATGCGTAGAGTTCCGCTATGCCGTTCCGAAGCACGTAAGCATGGAAGGTTCTAGAATATCGTCGCTACGATATTAAAAGTACTAATTTCCCGTGGTTTGAACGCGCGGTTTGCCGCGGCGGCTTGAAGTGGAGGCGCGTAGCGCCCCCGTACGTGGCTGAGATCAACGGTTCGTGTGGAGGTAGCTCTGTTCTCGAGAACCGTGGATGTCAGCGTTTTTAACAGCTTATTTCTTAGTAATTAACACAAATTCTTCGGATTTCTTTTATTAGGGCGAAAGCGGAGGCACCAAAGGTCGGCCTGTTACAGTGGTTGCCTCGGCTGTCGCGTAATTAATCCAGAAATGATAGTAGAGAAAATAAGAATAGAGAACGTATAAGATCACGTGCCGCGCGCGTGCTACGTGCCGCGTCGCGCCGGAGCTCTCTATCGGGTGGGCGATCATTACTGCTTCGTGAATAGTGACGTTTGACGAAAAATAATTCGTCGGACGTAACACATGTTTAATAGAATAAATACATTCTTTAAAAATTAAAGCACATTGTTCTTGTCTATCCACGAGTTATGTGATCCAGCGAATCCCAACCATTTCACATAAACCTTGTCACCCTTCCTGCGCAGTACTTTTTCCACGAGATACACATCTGGATAAGTCGCGCGATGCAACTCGTACTCGTAGAATGCTCCAGCGACGGGTTCTCCACGGTAATCCTCGAGTAGATACGTTACAGAATTGGTGCGCTGTACTGTAACGATTTTAAACACCTCGGTGGTCCAATTTGGTGTATAACCCTTCTCAAACACCGTCTTGTATCTGCTAACGCGTACCGCGTCACCCACTTTGAACTTTGCCGGACCGGCGATTTTTACGTGGCTGTACACAGTTTTCAGAATCCTATTAGCAACCGCAGGGGTAACGTCGACGGGTCGCATGCCGATGGTCCTGTGCTTGCATGCGTTGTACTCTGCAATGAGTCGTGGTAATAAATCTATCCACTTGTAACTTCCATTGAGTGTAAACATCTTCCACATGGTGTTCTTCAATGTGCGATTGAACCGCTCGATGACCGATGCTTTCAATACGGAATAGGTGGAATAGAGATTGATGTTGCGTTTCTTCAAAAGTCGTTGCACGTCGCCGTTGTAAAATTCTTTCCTCATATCGGTTTGCAGGTTTTTCGGGCATCTATCGCTCTCCCGAATTATCTCACTGATGGCATTAGCCGTCTCGCTTCCACCTTTAGTCTTAAGCGGCATAGCCCAAGCATGCTTGCTCAGCACATCGATGACTGTAAGCATGTAGTGGTAGCCTCTGTTGAAACGTGAGTATGCACGCATATCAACGAGGTCGGCTTGCCACAGATCATCGTATCCTCGAACTATGACGCGTCTTCGTGGAAAATTCCTTCTCGCCGGAGCATGCAGTTCCTCGACGAGCCGTCGCTTCTCGGAACCATTATGTCCATCAGATTGTGATGGTCTCATGTCTCGACAGTGTGTAATCGTTGACGTAATGATATGTGCAAAGAGGGTACCATGCGATATATGTTTTCTAACAGCTCCGAATACAGACCGGTTTCCGAAATACAGATCTGTTTACAGACCTGTTTCCGATTTACAGACCTGTTTCCAAATTACAGACCTGTTTCCGAAATACAGACCTGTTTCTGGAATACAGACCTGTTTCAGAAATACAGACATGTGTCCCCTACCCGTTTATTTCTGATTGCAGTCGTCATCCAATAACCATTCATATCCGTTTTTGTAGTTCATCGTTATCCGATAGCCGCTCGTTAACCGTTTCTAATCTAGTGATATTTGCATGCCAGAGCTCGTTCACAGCGATCTGTAAAGCTTGCAAGTTCTTCTCCAACGCAATCAGCTTCTCATCAGACTCTTTCCTCAACGTTACAACGCACTGTTCCACGTACAGTTTGTTTACAGCGTCGGTATCAGCCTCAGGTTGCGCTACACGACGAATCTTGCATGATCTTGCATCGAAATCCGTAGCAGCGCGACAGAGAGCGTTATGATGTACGTAACTTCTCATCAATCCGCTCCAGCGATTGTATGTAATGTTATCGGTTGTATCTCTTCTCCCTTCGGATAGTCCAAATTTGTCGATAGGCATTTTATCAACGCGAGCGGCACCAATCGACTGATTCATTTCGATGATACGTGAGTTAATTTATAATAAAACCAGCTTCGCGAAGTTCCTCGATAATCGATAGCATCTCGTTGTCGTGAGCGTTGTGGCCGGCTCGGCGCGAAGCATCGAGCAATCGTAGGCGATCCACAAGCTCACTGGGATCGTCCCAGTGCTCGTAATCGATCGCATTGTCGTTTAGTGCCATAGAGTGAGGTAATCATTTTCCAGATTTTGTCCTGGACCGAGTCTTCATTCCTCCGTCCAGCATTAACGGTGCGATTATGTGGTTGTACTTGTGCCCTCTGGTACCAATTTTCTGACCTTGCGCGCTGTAATTGCGCCTGTGCGCATTCGTCGCCAAAAGTATGCTCTTGTACTTGTTTAGATCATCCTTCGTGTACACTTCATCGTCGGGAAGTCTCTTGAAAATTAGCTCGTAAAGACCAGGCGTACCTTTGTATCGCACACCGTCGAGAATTATATTATCGGTGCTGTCTACATCGAACCGTTTACTGCCGAGCCTCATTCCATCCTTGTCGAGATGAACACCGTATACGAAATCTATGTTGCTCTTTACGCCACTCTTTTTGGTAGGTGTTCGGCGTAGAACTGCCTCGATATATTTTTGGCTCAGCGGGCCCAGATGTATCTGCAACGCTGCTTGACCCTCTTCCGTTTGTATCTCGCGTTGAACGGCTGATGGGAGCGAATCCCCAGTGGTATCGAAAACATCCCCAGACCCAAGAGTCACCTCCATTGGACGCATGGCCGTCGCACGTGGTGTAGAGGTTATCAACGGTGTAGAGGTTATCGGTGGTGCTTCCAACTCATACGATACATCTATCAATTTACAATGTTTCGATTCGGGGGACTCGATCAACGGGCGATTCGATGAGGTCCGTTTTTCCCCCCTCTTTATCTGTCGCCGTATAGCATCTTTCTCGTCCTTGTAGTCGAATGATGTATGAATCATCCCCATGTCATGGATCGGCTCATCTTTTATCGCGCATACCCCGTTGGAGTTGTCAGCCATCTGTTACAACGGCTCGATGATTGGTCTAAAGTGCGTCTTCACCGCGATATCATCATCGATCCTACCAATCTTCAAAGCGCGATGTTTCTTGCGAATTGCTTCGCTCGTTTTTGCGATCTCTCTCACAATCTTTTCACGCTTGCTGATATCATCGCTCCCAGCCATGCTGATCGCTCGCTTTTCACCCAACGGAAAACTGACAACGACTAATCGGTTCGCGGTACTGCAAACACGTTAAATCCCTTTCTGTATCGCCCATTAGAAAGCGTGCTGTCCTTGTCTATCACTAGGAAACCAAACTTGTCTAGCCAGCAACTGCTACACAATGCGCAGAAATCATTATATGACTTGTCGGTATTCACATGATCGTTGAACACGTGTTTCAAATTGGTGCCGTCCTGTTTGAACAGGATTAGCAGGTTCGCGTTGTCGCGTATAAGATGTTTCGGTATTCTCGCGTAAGTCTGACAGAGATAAAAGCAGTCGACGCTCGAGACGTCCCATTGAGAAATACTCTCTTACCGCGTTTTGCTTATCGTATGCCACGTCGTCAAAGACGAAAATCGAGTTCGGACGCGCCTCGCTCGGTGGAATGACATCA
>NW_011966001.1:7016-9687 GCF_000949405.1 Vollenhovia emeryi | reverse complement strand
GGGGGAGGAGACTGGATGGCTCTCCTCCGGGGACGCCGGTCTGGGATCCAAATCCGAAGTCGGAAAGAAGCTGCCAGAATTTTACTGCCCCCCTGCCTGGATTGTCGGGGCGACAATCTGGAGAGGAGGGGGGTAGTGTTACGCTCGCAAGGAATCCTGCTCACTAACGGAAAGCGGCACCCCCCCAACGATACCGATCGGCAACTATTGTTTATGTAATCAATCGAGAGATTCGAAGCTTGACTCTCGAGCTGTGCTGACGTGTTTGAATTATAATAAAGTTCCTCTGTTCTTGTTCTTCCTAACTGGTTTGTCTCATTGACGCGTACGTGCGCGAAGAGTGCCGGGCACTCCCGTCAATCGAGTGCGCGGAGACGCGGCGACCGGAGTGTGCGAGGACGCGCGTGGAGCGTAACAATATGTACACCGGGAAGCACCCCGTTAGGTGTACGTTACTGTGGGCCGGGGCACACGACGGAGTAGCGCCTCCACTGTCATGCGCTCCGGAATGGTATACTGCCGACGGACAGGAGCACCCGTGAACTCGGCGTATATCGCAGTGGATGTGGGAGGCATCCACTGCCGGTTGTCGTCGCTCGGTGCTCCGAAGCAAGACTGAATTAAATCGCCTGCTCCGGAGGGGCTTTTATACCCCCCGGAGTATAGGCGCGCGGGGTAGAGACGGCAGGGGCAGGCGCGGCGTTGCCGGCTACCGCCGATGTGGCAACCGCGCCGCTATTTCCTTCTCACTCGCACCCGGTAGTGCGGTCTCTTTCTACCGGCCGCACCCTCCCCTGCAACCTCCGTTACAAACCTTCTCACAGAAGGAGGCAAACGCGTGCCAGGACCCCTCCCTCTCTAGAATGGCTTCGATTACCGCCGGGAGGAAGAGGTCCGCGCCTATCTCGCGGACGAGCGCGGCACGCTCGTCCGCCCACCGAGGACACACCTCCAGCGTATGCTGGGCGGTGTCGTCCTCGGCGTCACAATGCTTGCAGCTGGGAGACTGCTCCCTTCCGATCCGACTCAGGAAATGACCGAAGCAGCCATGCCCCGTCAGAATCTGAGTCATCCGGAAGGACAACCCACCCCATTCTCTATCGACCCACTGGTCGAGGAGGGGCCCGATCGCACCGACGACGCGCAGCCCCGGGGTACCAACCCCCGAGGCTTTTTTTTTACGTGTGGAAATCCTTTATGGATACCCGGGCCCCCCACCGGGAAGGGAGTTTACATTAAGTGGCCCGGGTATGTGGGACTGCCCCCCTAATGGCGATCGGGTGCGGCCGCTGACATTGCGACCGCTGGGCTTACCGCACTAAAACCACACGGTGGACTGCGCTGTGCTTTACTTGGGGGACGCCCAGGGCTTGGCAGAGCCATTACTTCTGGACGCCCCCCGCACCGGCCCGCCGTTTGATGGGCGGGCCGTTGCGCTCCCTCCCCCGTTGGTGTGGGGGGAGGGGGGACTCCTCCCCGCAGGGGGAGTCCACTACTCTCTTGGGCGGCAGAGGCGTCCACAACCTCTACCGCCCGCCTCCGGCAGGGCCTGACGGGATTCCCGGCCCGCCAGACCCAGGCCGCCTCCCCCCTTGTCGTTGGGGTGAGGGCCATCTCCTCACCGCCTCGGCGGTGTTCCGCCCACTAAGAGGGGAGGGGACTTACCCGCGGCTTGCGGGCAACCCCTCCCCCGCCCGTCAGGGCGGTGGTGTGGGCGGCGGAGTAGGGGGTGGAGTGGGAGCGGGAGCGGGAGCACGGGCGAGTAACATTTTCGCCCGGCTCCGCGTCATGGGAGGGGAGGCCGGGGTAGTACGCGTCTCCCCGTCGGCTCTTCCTCCGTCTGACCCAGCTCCCACCCCATCCCCCGCGGCCGGTCGGGCAGGCCGGGAAAGTCTTCCCCGAGCCCAGCGCCGCCGCCGCCGCCGCTGTGGCGGGCGGGGAAGGGGTATCTGGCCCCTCCTCTCCCGCTCCGCCGCCTCCTTCTGCGAGATGACTTTCTCGCAGAAGGAGGCAAACGCGTGCCAGGACCTCTCCTCTTCCAATATTGCGGTGATCACCGCTGAAAGGGAGAGGTCCTGCCCTATCACGCGGACGAGCGCCTCCCGCTCGTCCGCCCACGCCGGACACTCGCCCAACGTGTGTTGGGCGGTGTCGTCCGCCGCGCTGCAATGGTGGCAGCGGGAGTCTTGCTCCTTTCCGATCCGACACAGGAAATGTCCGAAGCAGCCATGCCCCGTCATCACCTGGGTCATCCGGAAAGACAGCCCACCCCATCCCCTGTCGACCCACTGGTCAAGGAGGGGCCCGATTGCCCCGACGACGCGCAGCCCCGGGGTGTTGTTCCGCGAGGCTAAGAGCGCCTCTCGCCACATGGCGATTGTGCGTCGCCGGTGCCGGAGTCTGCCGAGCACGGTGAATCGCCGACCATCTTATGGGTCTCCCCTCGGAGTCGCGGCTTTCGAGGAACATGTTACTATGTTCCTCCGCCGCGTACTCCATCGGGGGGAGACCAGCGATCACCGTCGCCGCGTTGTACGCCACGGTCCGGTACGCCCTACAGATCCTCGCGGCTATCGGGCGAAACGCACGCGCCATCTGAGCGCGCGCGCGCCGCGATGCCGCGAGTTTTGGGGCCCAAACTTGGGCCCCGTAGAGCGCCACGGACTTAACC
>NW_011966001.1:0-6586 GCF_000949405.1 Vollenhovia emeryi | reverse complement strand
CCCCCTGGCGAGGGCCTCCCCCAATCGCGGCCCCCGGCCGTCACGAGCGTGTCGTCCGCGTAGCAGACGACGTGACAGTCGGGGGGGAGGGGAACACGCAGCACCGAGTCGTACCCCAGGTTCCACAAGAACGGTCCGAGAACCGATCCCTGGAGCACTCCCCGGTGCAGTCTCTCCCGTCGGCGTACGCCGCCTTGGTCGATGTATTCGACCCACCTGTCCCTCAGATAGTCGCTCACGACGCGGGCGAGATACGACGGTACCTCGCGGCATCGGAGCGACTCCCTGATTCGTCCCCAGGGGAGGGTGTTGAAGGCGTTGGATATGTCCAACGACACAGCCAACATCACCCCCCTCCCCTGGGACGTCGCCTCTTCAGAGAGGGCCTGAACACGCTTAATAGCGTCGATGGTTGACAGGCCCTCTTTGAACCCATACTGGGCCCCGCTAATGTCGGGGCCCGTTTGGGACAGGTGCTGGACGAGGCGGTTCACGAGTATTCGCTCGAACAATTTACCGATCTCGTCCAGAAGGCATATAGGCCTATACGCCGACGGGAGAGAGGCGTCTTTCCCCTCCTTTGGGAGTACCAGCGTGGCACTCCTCCACCGCGGGGGGAAGACACCTCTTCTCAAACACGCGCTATATGCGCGCGCGTATTCCTCTGCGAGGACGCCCATGGCCAGGGCGTGGACACGCTTGGGAAGGCCGTCAGGACCCGGGGCTGTATTGCCCCTAAGGCCCTTCCTGACGGCCTTCCGGAGTTCCTCCGGCTGGACGTCCAGGGAGTCGTCCTAGTCTGGGGAGTCTTCCCCCGACTGGAAGGGTGGCCCCTCATCCTCCCCGGTAATATCGGGGAAGAGGGCTCGCACCACCCTCCGGACGAATCCCACGTCCAGCCGCTCCGTCAGCGGGGGCGCCCATGGTCTCAACTTATTGAGTACCATCTTGTATGGACGCCCCCAACCATTTTTATCCTGTATTTTGAACAGCAGCGCACATATTGTACACCTTCTCTCTGTATTTTGAACAGCAGCGCACCCATTGTACACCCGTCTTTGGCGCGTTCCAGCAGTCGCAGTGCACACTGTACATACGATGTTTGATCGAATAAACTAGCACTTTCATTTGTAAACACGACTCTCTTCTTTTATCGAGCGACAACACCCCCCCCCCCCGAATTAAACTACGGTTATGGTGCTTTCACTCTCTCGCTCACGACCCTGGCTGTTGAAGCTATCCGGCGGGGGCGAACACAGGACAACGCGTCCATCCGAAAGCGTCGTATAGTGCCAAGCAGTGCGCTAGGGACGACGCGACCCGTCGGCTCATCAGAGAGCCAGCGGGTTATCCGAACGATTCCCTCGCGTCCAAGCCAGGACGCGAGGCCGCACGAACGCGGAACACCCGCAACCCCGAAAACGAATCGTTACATTAGTATTTGTTTATTGCATTTGAAAGAATACAATTGTTGTATCTTACAGCAGGGGTTTTATTTCATGCTTACATAGAACACATAGAATTTGCTTATTTTGATTCTTAAGAAGATGATCATATATTTTATATATTAAGGGGATGCTGGAGTGACGGGCCAACTCCGACGGGATAGTGCCCTCATCTGAACGGAATGAAAAATGTCGATAATGTCAGTAATTATCGACATTTGTAATTCCTATATTACCATTCCAAATTATTGATTTCTAGTCGTAAACATGTATTGGAAATACATGTATATACGTACACACAAGCAACTACAGATTTTGTGGCCGCGGTTCGATTTACGTTACAAGTGACGAGCGCGAATCGGCCCGCGACCACAGATAGACTGTGCGGGCAAGCTGAAGACGCGATGCGAAAGACAGAGATAGTCAAGATAGACTTATCGTAACGTTTTCTCTCTCTCTCTCTCTCTTTCTCTTTCTCTTCTTCTTCTTCTTATTACTGGCACTCGGCTCATTGACCACTGAGCCGACACGGCCAAGACGAACCTTTAGTCCTTCATAGATGCAACACGCTACACTGCCGCTCCCTTGCGGCGAATAGTCAAGGGAGGAGAGCGGCCGATTTAAAGGCCGCTAAGAGGAGACGGCATAATTTAGGCTTGGGATTAACGATCAAAGGAAAGATGTTCGGAGGGTCAGTAGGAGAATCCAGCAAGTCGGAGTAGATGAAATCAATGAGATTTTTCATATGGTTTTTGAAGGTAGGACAGGCGAAAATAACGTGATTGAGGTCTTGGCACTCTGCACCGCACACACAGGCAGGAGAAGCGTCGATATTTTTCCTGAATAAACTGTAATTTAAATTATAGTGATTGCTCCTGAGCCTATTGATGAGAACAATAAGGGAGCGTTTAAGCCGAACTTTAAGAAACCACGGCTTGGGGGAGGAAGAATGGAAGTACTGAAAATGGAGAGCGCCCTTTGATTGGGCAGAAAGTTTACAAGTCTGTTCCATGGAAGACCTCAAGGTCAAGCGAGACTCCACCAAGAGATCTGTAAAAGGGATGCGAAATTCCGGGACGGGGCGACGAAGAGTCGCCTCCTTAGCCTCAGCAGTCTCATTTCCAAGAATCCCGCGATGAGCAGGGATCCAAACCAGATAGAAAGTTCTCTCAGAGGACGCAAATTGAAGGAATATGTCTTTGATGCGCGATAATATAATTGAGAGGAAAAGGATTACAGGATCCAGCACACTCCTGGAGTCAGAAAAGAAACATATTTTGCTGTATTCTATGCCGCGTTCAAATGCCACCTCAGCCGCGCGAAGAAGAGCCCAGGCCTCCGCCGAAAAGATGGAAGCCCCGGCCGGTAAACTCAAAGAGATTGTTAAATTCAGTTCCGGGGAAAAAATTCCAGCTCTAACCGACGACTCCCCACCCCCCCTTGGAACCGTCGGTGTAAAAGGTAAGAGCGCTCTCACGTAAGTCCGCCGAAGAGTCGAGGAATAAGGATGCGAATTCACAGGGCCCCAGGGAATTAGGAATAAAAATTTTAAGGTATGATGGACGAAAAATCGCACCCTCATAGCTGCTGGAGAAATATGAAAGGGAAGGAGAGGTGAACATGAGTTCACAATCATCTCTATTCTTAATGTAGGCTCTTAAAGTAGGCAAATGTTCCAGGAGCCAGACGCGGTTAGCAAAGGCCGAGACCGACGCAACCCCTTGCAGAGACTGTATGACTGAATTCTCAGATCTGGCTGAGACCCCAAATTCTTATAAATAAACCTAGAGTTAAGGAAATTGAGTCTACACAAAAGAGGAGGCTCCTTGGCCTCATCGAACATGACATTAATCGGAGTGGAGATCCTATATCCAAGTGCCGCCCTGATAGCACGATACTGAAGTCTGAGTAGACGAGTCATTCTTGAGGTGTTTCCCTTGATAATAAAGACTTGATGCCCGTATTCCATCACGCTACGAAGCAGAGATCTATAAATAGTCAAGAGGGAAACAGGATGAGTTCCCCACCAAATCCCAGACAGGAAAGAAATGACGTTGACAATTGATCTACATTTTTTATAAGTATTTTCAAAATGTAATCCGCCTGAAAATCTAGAGTCAATTATAATTCCCAGGAAGCGAACGGATGAAGCCGGACTGATCGTTTCGCTTCCAAGAGTAATACCACCCAAGTCAGTTCTAGAGCCACCCCTGGAAAAATGCATCACGCGTGATTTAGAAGCCGAAAGGCCAAGGCCCCGGCTGCCCAAGAAGGAATCCAATCGCTCAATTGATTCCGTAAGAAGTTTCATAATCTGGGAGGAGTCCCTGCCCCGAGACTATATGACCAGGTCGTCGGCGTACTGTAGAGTCCTAACGCCGAATGGAAGACAGGAGGAAAGTTCTCTAATAAAGATATTAAACAGTAAGGGATTCAAAATGGATTCCTGGGGGGTGCCCCTAAAAGAGAACCTAGAGTCGCTCAATTCGCCATCCAAAAGGAACTTAATTTTCCTTTTCTGAAGAAGATTAAAAATAAATAAGGCGAGGTTGCGCGGGAATCCCACCAGAATTATACCCTCAAGCAGCAAGAACGGGTCTACGTTATCAAACGCCGATGCGATGTCGAGGAATACGGCTGAAAGTTTCTCTTCATTAACCAGAGCGCCCTTTACTTCACAGGCAAAAATGGAGAGGCTCTCTCCGCAAGATCTAGATCGTCTGAAGCCAAATTGTTCCTCTGGCAGAATATTCCTAGATTCGATATACCAGACCATTCTCAAATACAAGATCCTCTCCATTACCTTGAGAAGACAAGATAACAAGGAGATAGGTCTAAAACCTTCTCCCCCGCTCATTGGGATAAGTACAACAAGGGCGTCGCTCCACTCGGGGGGGGGGGGGGAACACCACTAGTTAAAAAACCATTGAAGCAGACACGAAGAGAATTGATAAGGTAGGGAGGAAACACAGAAATGATAGAGTAATCTATTTGATCCAAACCGGGCGCCGACCTTTTCTTAGTGAAATGAGAGATTGCAAAGTTCATTTCCCCCTCAGAGATAGGGGCGCCCAGAGAAGGCTCGGGGGCCATAGATGCCCTTCGAGTCCAGGTCTCGATAAAGAAAGAAATATCAAAACGAGGCTCGCATGAAGGGGGGCAGAGTTTACACTCCGCCTCTCCCCTGCGCGCCTCATTGGAAGGAGAGTCTCCCGATTGAGGGCCCAGATCACAAGCCAGGCGTCTTTTTCTGAAAGATTTAACCAAGCTCCATAACTCCCTGGAGGGCGTATGGAGATCGAAAGCCGTGCAACGTGCCCTCCAGCTCTCGCGTTTGTGTTTTCTGAAAATCTTGGCGCAGGATGACGCCGCCCGTTTATATTCCTCCAATGTACGCTCCGAAGGGGATCTCCTAAAACATCTTAAAGCATCAGATCTATTCCTCCTAGCTTCTTCGCAGTCGTCGTCCCACCAGAGAGCCGGAACACAGCTGAAGCCGTGACCAGACTCCATAGTGCGGGCTGAAACGCGCCTGGGGCCAAGAACCTCCCTCACCATATCCATAACAAAACCGAAAAGATATTTATATCCCAGGAGCGAATCCTCGGGAAGATTACTTAAAAATGCATTCTCATTTGTCAAAAGAAGGTGACGAAGAGCAGATTGCTCGAGTTTATTAAGTTTGATTTTGTAAATAAATTTCTTCTTGTTTTGAACATCAAGTTCGCAAATGGTCGTGTAGAGAGGGAAGTGATCGCTGCCCCATAGATCCTCCTCCCTTCTCAGGAGGCACATAGGAGCAAGTGAAGGGGAGGCAATTGCCAAGTCTATGGAAGAGAAGGTACCATATGACAAACTAAGAAAGGTGCGTTCCTTACTGTTTAAGACTATGAATCCGTATTCGTCGAGCGCATCTAAGAGTCACCTTCCAATGCATTCAGAGCGGTCGCTACCCCAGGCCCTGTGATGGGCATTAAAATCTCCCAGAATAAGGGCAGATTTGCATCGAGCCAGGTATCTGAAGAGTTCTTTGAAGTATCCGAGAGGGGAGTCAGATCCAGTATGCCTGTAAATATTAATAACGTTATGCTATCTTTGCCAGTACATAATTTAATTCCCATTACCTCACAAGATGGGTGAACGGGAATATCCGTGAGAGTTTTGGTGATTTTTAAAGAATTTCGAACGGCAATAGCGATGCCACTTTCTCCAGGAATATTAATATCATTTCCAATGAAGGAAAATCCTGGAATGTGAAAGTAAATTGTGTCGACCAAGAGAGTTTCTTGAAAACAGAAAATATCAACTTTGTCCTGGCGAATCGATGTCAATGTTAGATGATGCAATGTCCTCTGCAGATTGAGATAACGGCGGGGGACGCAGAGGGGGAGGATCACCAGGGTCCCCCACCTCCCCGACACCGCAGGAGGCCGAGGCCTCCTGCATTAACACGACTTGCACGAAGTCAGATAAACTCAAGCGAAATCACCTAAAAACGCCGCGAGCACAAACCACGCGGCACCGAAACACAAAACGCAATAAAAACGAACGCACGGGACAGCAGCCAATCAAATACGATCCGAACTCTCTCTCTTTCTCTCTCTTGTGCAAAGAGTGAGAGAGAAACTCACGCATTAGAGAGAGATATTATTACAGTTTCTAGTGTGCTCTCCTTTTATTGTATATGCCATCCTCAAAAGCTGTCACGGGACGCGGTCTATCTGTATAAGTCTATGTTGCATATGTGCAATGTAGTCGCTTTTCGCAAAGTTAATACTATTACAGGTCCGAATGTCATTTATTGGCAATAAATCCTTTTCGAGGACATAATGATATATATATTGCATGCATATAACGACAGCGACTTTTTGCTGACTTATAAAAAGATAAAATGTAATTATACTACATATAATATATACATATACATATGTATAGTAATTCTACATGAATTTATACTGGGTGAGTCACAACATTTGTGACAACGCTCGTGAGAAGGAAGAATGGATCGAGATGAACAGAAAAGTCCTGTACCATTTGCAATTTTCGCAATACGAGTAATTAATTATTAAAAATCGTCGACTTTGCCGTGCCCACCGCTCAATTCGAGCGCGTGGCAAGATGTGACCGCACGGCGATCGATA
>NW_011966000.1:3812-9678 GCF_000949405.1 Vollenhovia emeryi | reverse complement strand
TCGATCGATGAGCGGGATGTGGAGCGACGCGCGAGATACACCGTGGTAGGAAAAAACCTAGGCGCGGCGGGGAGCGCGGCGCGGGCGGCGAGCGCGGCAGCGAGCGCGAGCGACGGGCGACCCGAAACATAAACATAGTATCTCGCGCGTCGCTCCACCTCCCGCTCATCGATCGATTTTCTTAAATGCCCTCCGAGTCCGGCCTACCGTCTCCTGCATCCTCATTCGCTCAAACGCGTAAATTTATTACTCGATAACTATTGTTACTTTGTACCGCGGTACATGATATTTCTCCTTAATTTAACCCAATCTACCACTATTTTCAAGGTGGCTACTTTTGCATCAGACACCCTGTATATATATGTGCTTTAATGAGCAACTCAGGTAGTACAGGAACGGTATTAGCCAAAGAATTCTAACATTCAGAATGTATAAAAGAAAACGTGAGTGTTACAGCGTGTAAGCGCATGGAAATCCGAACAGCAGTACAGTGAAACGGAAACGGAAAAAGCAACTGGCAAAGAGAGAGTGAGCACACACAGTGTGTCAAACCTAGACATAGAAAAGAAAAATAAACAAGCCAGGAAACTACATAAACTCAATCAAATTTATGTCTAGGGAATCTCGGATGGCGCAATGTAACTTAAGCAATATTACAACACTCCCACTATTACTTTAGTTAAGTGCGCAATGACAATAACTCTTTCAATGAATTAAATCGTCCTTTAGATAGTCCTTTTGTTAGCATATCAGCCAACTGATATTCCAAAGGAATATACTTCATTTTTATTCTGCCGCTCTGGACCTCCTCCTTGACGAAGTTCCACTTGTTATCAATATGTTTGGTGCGACGATGTAGTTGTGAGCTCTCGCTGTACTTGATTGCCCCTTGGTTGTCACACAGCAGCACAATCGCCTCTTCCTTAATGTCGTTGACCGAAGCAATCAATTCTCGTATCCAGATTATTTCTTGTACTGCCGCTGCTGCTGCAACATATTCACTTTCAAGAGTTGAAAGCGCATTAATGGATTGCTTCCTTGACGTCCATGCTACGGGCCCTCCACACATCAGCATGACATAACCGCTGGTTGATTTTCGATCATCCTGATCGCCAGCCCAATCGGCATCCGAGTAGCCGGTTAAAAGGTTTTCTTCATCTTCTTGTCTCCTATAGATGATTCCCTGATCAGCAGTTCCCTTTAAATACCGTACTATCTGCTTGGCCGCATTCCAATGTTGGATGCCTGGATTTTCTTTGAATCGACTTAGCAAGTTTACGCCAAAAGCTATATCCGGTCGTGTCATGTTCACAGCGAACTGTAATGAACCAAGCAATTCATTATAAGGCTTGTGTCTCATTTCGTCTCTTCCTTCTTCATCCGTAGGACACATATTACTTGACAGCTTAACATTGGGGTCCACTGGTACTGACGCTGATTTTGCATCCTTCATGCCAAATTTTTCCACTAGGGCCTCAATGTATGAGCGTTGATGGATTTTAAACTCATGTTTCTCCCTATTTCGATCAATCTCAAATCCGACGAAATACTGCGGCTCCTTTACTTTAATATCCAGGATTATTTTCAGATAATCCATGAATTCAGTCAACAGTTCTGTTGATACTCATAATCAATCCGTCATCCACGTACAGCGCCAAGTAAATACGATGTTGACCTCTTACTTCCACGTAGATACAATCATCTGCACTCGACCTTTCCATTGAAAAACTTTGTAGAATCTTGTTAAATTTTGAATTCCAACACTTTGGTGACTATTTTAATCCGTAGAGACTCTTGAGTAATTTCACGCAATGTCCTTTAGGCCATGGTCCTTCTGGAAGTTCAATCCAAATCTCTTCTTGTAACTCACCGTATAAAAAGGCAGTTTTAATGTCGAATTGTCTCATTTCGAGATTTTCTTGTGCTGCCTTGGCAAATAAAACCCTGCAACTTTCTGCTCAAACCACTGGAGCATATATCGCGTCGTAATATATCCCTGCCCGTTGTAAGAATCCACGAGCCACTAACCGAGCCTTAAAGCGATCATCCTCGCCTGGCGTCTGTTTCATCTTGAATATCCACCTGCAGTTGATTGCTCTTCTATCCGGCGGCATTTCTTCCTCGTACCACGTAGAGTTCTTCCTGTGTGCCTCGATTTCTTCATCGATTGCCTTTCTCCAATATTCTGCATCTGAACTCGATATTGCTTCCGCGTATGTTTGTGGCTCCTTAACCGCTAGCATTGCATAACCAAGCCTTGATGGTGGATTCAACTTATCTCGAGGTCTCAACGTGACGGGTTCCTGACTCGCTGGGTCCGTTTCTTCCTTCGACGTCTTTGGATCCGGTTCGGTTTCTTCAGCGTGGTTTTCCTTCTTGGTACTTGACTCTTCCTCTGTAGAATCAGCTTTATCGTCCAATGCGATAGTCGTGAGTTGAAAATCACCTACTTCCTCTTCGAACTCTACATTAGTCGCATGACTAAATTTCCGAGTTTCCGGATTGAAAAGCTTACAATTGTTGGATTCGCCTTAATATCCAACAAAGATTTGACGAGTAGCTTTCTTATCAAACTTTCGCCGTAATGCCTTTGGTACCTGTGAATAACATACTGAGCCAAATACGTGCATGTTCGAAACATCTGGTTTCTTCTTGTGCCACAATTCAAACGGCGTTTTATTGCCATCCTTTACTGTAGTAACTCTATTTAAAACTTGAGCTGCCGTGATAACGGCTTCATTCCATAAGTATTTTGGAACGTTTCTTGCGAACATCATAGAGCGTGCACTTTCGACAAGCGTTCTTATTTCTCGTTCCGCCTTCCTGTTTTGTTCAGGATTGTGAGGTGCAGTCGTCTCATGTATGATGCCCCTTTTCTTGAATTGTCCTTGTAAGAAACCGTTGACATATTCTCGGCCATTGTCTGATTTTACCACCTTAACCTCTAATCCGAATTTTGTCTTGACCATGTTACAATATTCAACCAATCGTTGTGCAACCTCTTCTTTGTTGCGTAGCGTTGCCACAGTTCGAAACTCCGTTGCATCATCCTTCATCACCATGAAGTATTTAGTGCCGTTTAGTGCAATTTCTTCGATAGGGCCACATACGTCTGTATGGACAACCTCTCCAGCCGCTGTATCCTTTGGAATGACTGATTTGAATGTTCTTCTTGCTTGTTTACCATATTGGCATGCTTCGCACAGAAAGGTTGTTTCATCACTCAATTCGATACTTCTACTGCATTATTCTTCATCATCTTGCGTAGTGTGTTGACGCTTGCGTGTCCCATTTTCTCATGTAACAGCTTCAAGGATATTTTCTTTGCTACACATGCTTGTGATGGCCATATTGTTCGAAACTTCATTTTATACAAATTCGTATCCCAGACTCCCGTCGCACAGACTCGTCCTTCCTGAACTACCTTGACGTGCTGTTTGCTAGTGATGATCTTGTAGTTGTGATTCGTCGCAGCTCTAAAACTGAACAAGTTCTTGTCTAGTCCTGGTACCCATCGAACGTTACTAATGGTAACGCTTTTCCACTGACCATCCATCCAGGCTTCAACTTTTACCTGACCGATGCCGTTTATCGAAAGTCCTCTGTTGTCCGCTAGACCGATAGTTTCGTCAGAGTTTATCTCCTCCAACGACCAGAAGGCTCTTCGATCGAATGCCATATGATAGCTAGCTCCACTGTCAGCTATCCAGTCCTGTTGAGATACAATTGTATTTATTTTACCAGAATTACACATAAACGTTACTCCCTGTTTCTTTTCCTCTTTAGACTTCGACGAATGTTCCATCCTTTTAAGTAGAAAACAGTCCGCCTTCCTATGTCCTGATTTTTGACAGTGATGACACCTTCCATTGAATCTTCTGGTTGATTTATGATTTTCACCGGCTTTTGATTCCGTCTTCGCATCCTTCGATTCTGACTTCTTGACCTTCGACGCTTTCGATGCTGTTAGTGCCATAACATCGTCATCACATTTCTGTAGACGTTCATTTGCATTCATCAACGCATCGTACAATTTGTCGAGCGTTTGTTCCGCATCCGGTTTGTTGTCCCACGTAGTGCAGAAATGTACAAAACTTGATGGCAGACCGTCCAGTATAATTGCCACTACATTTAAGTCTTCGATCTTACCACCTGCGGCCTTTAATGCGCTGAGCGTTTTCTTGACATTGCCGATGTAGTCAGTCATTGACATATCTGAACCCATCCTTGAATTGTGTAATTGCCTGTACAAACTTACAATCCGCTGGCCAGATTTCTTCTCATATAGACCAAGTATCGTCTCCCACATCTCGTTGGCAGAGTCGCATCCCATAATGAGATTAATAATGTTTTCCTCGACTGTCAAACCAATTAATCGTCTCGCACCCTTGTCCTTCTTCTGCCATTCCTTTAGTGGGTCTCCTTCGGTACTCGGTTTCAGTTCGGTTCCATTCAACACGTTTTCGTAACCTTTCTCCTGCATTACCAGCATTAGCTGAAATTTCCATACTGGAAAATTCTCCTGCCCGGACAATTTTCGCACGGTGGCAAGCTCGTTGCCGATGCTAGCCATTTTACTTGAATTTCTCACAGTCGTTGACAATGCAAGAAATAACCTTTCGGGAGTCTCGTCTCGTCTAGTTGAGAGACCGTTGTCCTCCTTCGTTTTCTAGGTTACCTCGGTGCAACTAACGTTCCGCAGTGGAAGCGTGCGCTGGGCCCATAACCTATTGTTATTTTATACGGGCAGCAACCAAATAAACTCGCAAGTTTACTTACAGCAATATATATATGTGCAACTTTAATGAGCAACTCAGGTAGTACAGGAACGGTATTAGCCAAAGAATTCTAACATTCAGAATGTATAAAAGAAAACGTGAGTGTTACAGCGTGTAAGCGCATGGAAATCCGAACAACAGTACAGTGAAATGGAAACGGAAAAAGCAACTGGCAAAGCGAGAGTGAGCACACACAGTGTGTCAAACCTAGACATAGAAAAGAAAAATAAACAAGCCAGGAAACTACATAAACTCAATCAAACTTATGTCTAGGGAATCTCGGATGGCGCAATGTAACTTAAGCAATATTACAACAATATTATTGATTCGACTGAATTTGAGGCGAAGATAAAAGAGATAAATTAGAAAGTTTAATGTATTGAGAAATAAGAAAAGATAACCCTTTTTTACATAAAAAACTAAAATTTTTGTGTTCTTTTTCACATACAGTGAGTTTACAAAATAAATGAAATGAAAGGTTTTATAAAATTTCGCAATTTTTTAATAAGCTCACTTGATAACTTGAATTATATAAATCACGAAAATAATAAAGATATCAAATTATATGCCGAGCAATTTGTTTAAATTATAGTTAGAAGACACTAAGCAATGATATTAAAATGATATTAAAAAGATTAATGTACAACTCCATACAAGCGTAGAAAAATTTACATAAATATTCTAAACGTGTACCATATTTTGTGTATTTAATTTCAATATTAAAGACTTTTTGATATCTTATTACTTTATTATTATAAATCACGAGAATAATATATAGGGTGTCTGATTCAAAAGTAGCCAACTTGAAAATAGTGGTAGATTGGGTTAAACTAAGGAGAAATATCATGTGCCGCGGTACAAAAGTAACAATAGTTATCGAGTAATTAATTTATACGTCTGAGCGAATGAGGATGCAGAATACGGTAGGCCGGACTCGGAAGGCATTTAAGAAAATCGATCAATGAGCGGAAGGTGGAGCGACGCGCGAGATACTATGTTTATGTTTCGGGTCGCCCGTCGCTCGCGCTCGCTGCCGCGCTCGCCGCCCGCTCCGCGCTCCCCGCCGCGCCAAGGTTTTTTCCCACCAC
>NW_011966000.1:0-3479 GCF_000949405.1 Vollenhovia emeryi | reverse complement strand
GATGTATCTCGCGCGTCGCTCCATCCCCCGCTCATCGATCGATTTTCTTAAATGCCTTCCGAGTCCGGCCTACCGTCTCCTGCACCCTCATTCGCTCAAACGTGTAAATTAATTACTCGATAACTATTGTTATTTTTGTACCACGGCACATGACATTTCTCCTTAGTTTAACCCAATCACCACTATTTTCAAGTTGGCTACTTTTGCATCAGACACCCTGTATAAATGAAACTAAACCTTTTTTTATTCCAAACAATTTGTCTTTTTATTTTATTATTTCTTATTTTTTATTTTTTTATTATTATTTCTTACTATGTATGTATGTCTTTATTGTATCCTTTAGGTTACAAGGCGTTTTTAAGGAACGTTCCCAAACCTCTTAGCTCTCCTGTTTCTCTCTCTATCTTTCCCTGTCCTACATGTATTGGCGCTTTTTCAGGGAGCGTTCCCGAACCCTTTACATTCCTTTTCCCCATACCCTCGCGTCCTGGCCGTAAGCGACCTTTACATTCTCTTACCCCCCACCCTCTCGGCACTCCCTCCCCCCTTCCCTTCTTCTCTCGTATATCCTTTCCTCCTCCCTCCATTTCCTGTTTTCACCGTCTGCCTTCTCTCCCTCCATCCTGTCTCGTCCTTCCTTCTTTTCTTCCTTCTTCCTCCTTGTGTTCCCTCTCGTTCTCCTCTCTCCTTCCTTTCCTCTCCTCCGCTTTCCTTCTGCTTCCTCTCCTCTCTCGTTCCTACAATCATAATATCTTTAACACTATACAATAACCAACTACCTATGTACTTTTTACCCGCTTAATTCCCCTTCGTTCCTATCCTCCTCTCTCTCCTTTCCTATCCACTTCCATTCCTTCCCATCTACCCACATTCTCCTATTCTCCACCCGTACCTCCCTTCCCTTTTCCCTTTCTATCCTTGCCCTTTCTACCATCTTCCACCTTATTCTCCTCTCCTCCATGCTCAGGTCTTCATCTATCCTTATTCCCCATTTCCTTCTTATCCATTCCCTTCCTATCAGTAACTCTCTTTTGTCCCTTGCTTCTTTCATTTCCACAATCATTACTACTCTCCCCCCTTATCCCTGCCTTTCTATGATTCTTTCCACCTCTATCTCTCTTCCCGCCCAGTCTTCTATCACCGTTTTTATCTTCTCTGCTCTTTCCTCCTTATCCCCTCCTTTCCATATTGTCCTTCTTCCTCTTCTTTCCTCTCTTTCTCTCCTGAATCTTTCTTCTCTCTCTGCTTCCTCTTCTTCCTCTTTCCACCATTCTATTTTTTCTGTCTTCTCCGCTTCCGCTCTCTCCTTCTTATTTCTTCCATCTTCATCTCCTCCCCTCTCTCTATTCTTCTCCTTCTCGTTTTTCTCTATTTCTTCATTTTCCTTCTCTCTCCTTTTTGTCTCCTCCATCTCACGCCTCTTTTCTCTCTCTTCTCTTTCTTCCCTCCTCTTTTGCTCTTCCTTTCTCTGTCTCTCCTCCGTTCTCTTCCTTTCCATCACTTCCTTTTCTATCTTGTCCTCCCGGTCTTCGTTGTATCTCTTCCTCTCCTCCACTCTCCATCTCCCTTCTCTCTCGTCTCTCTCTTGTCTCCCTTCCTTTTCTTCTTTTCCTTTCTCCTTCCCTACTTTCCTCTCTCGCTCTTGCTCCTGTTTCGCCGCTTCCTCCTTTTCCTGCTTTTCCTTTATTTCTTCTGACCTTCTCTCCCTCTTCTCTCTCTCCTCTCTCCATTTCCTCTCCTCCTTTCTCTCCATTATTTCCCTTATTTTTTCTCAATTCTTCTTCCGTCCTTCTTAAGTGCTCCGCTACGTCTCTTCCTATCTCCCATAGCCTCTCTTTCCAATCCTTCTTTCCACTTTTTTCCCTCCTCCTGCCATCCCCTTCTCTCTTCTTTTCTGTCTCCTCTTCCTGCTTCTCCCTTTACCTCTTCACCTTTTCTCCCTCCTTCCCTCTTCTTTCTTCCCCTCCGTTACCTTTCTCTCTCCTGCTCTCTTCTGCTTTTTCCCTTTTCTCCCTCCTCTTCCTTCCTCTTCTCTCTTTCGTCCTCTCTCTCTTCTTCCTATGAACATTATTTCTTAATTAGCTACCTACTCCCCGTTCTTGCCTAGCGCGTGCATGCGTAGCCAGCACCGGTTGCTTTCCTCGTGCTTACTTATCCCTAACCTCTCTCCCTCTGCCCCGCTTGCTACCGCCCGCTACGTTTATCCCCCTTTGTTCCTCCCTCTGCCTTACTTCTACCTTCTTTCCTCCACTTTTTCCTCTCCTCTGTGCTTCCTTTACTGCTTTCCTCTCTCCTCTTTGCTTCCTTCTCTGTCACCTCCTCTGTCACCGTCGACTATACTCTCGAACGCTTTCTACTAACCTTTCCCTCTCCCCGTAACCCTCCTTCCCTCTCCGTTCCTCCTCGCGCACTCTCTCTCCCTCTACCGTCTCCTATCGATTCGACCTCTCGATCTTCTCAGCCATTCACACCTTCCTCTTGCCGATTCGATCTCGATCTCCTCGGCCAATCCCTCTTCGCTCTCTGCCCTCGATCGCTCGACTTCTTGCACTCGCCGTCCTCCTTTCCTCTCCTCCTTTCCAGCCTCGCGTTTTCCTCTCCCTCCACATCTCCTCCCGCCGACTCCAGCTCTCTGTCTCCTCTGCCAATCTCCTATCTCTCTCCACCATCGATCTTTCGGCTCCTTGCTTTCTCTTCCTCTACCTTGTCGCCTGTACCGCCTCTCCTCTTACGTTTTCTTCTTCTTTCTTCTTCTCCTTTCCCTCCGTCTCTTTCTCCTGTGTACCTAAGCCGCCTCCTGCCTTCTCTTTCTCCTTCGTCGTTGTCTTTCCTCTCCTCCTTTCCAACCTCGCATTTTCCTCTCCTTCCACCTCTCCTCCCGCCGAATCGATCTCTCGATCTCTTCGGTCACTCTCCTTTCGCTCTCTCCTATCGATCTCTCGCTCCGTTCGCTCGACCTCCTCCCACTCCTTGTCCTTCTTCGCTCCGATCTGCCGACTCATCCTCCACCTCACTTTACCTCCTTCTATCTTCCTTCTTCCTTTCTCCTTCACTTCTCCTCCAATTCCCGTGTTGCACCTCCTTATCCTCCATCCATCTCCGTATTTTCTTCCTCTCCGGCTCACTTCTTTCCGCTTTTCCTTCACTTTTTCACTCCAACCTCTCTCCGTCACCACCACTCACTCCGCCATCTTTCTCAACTCTTTCTATTATTTCTTACTATTTATTTTATTTATTATTTTATTTTTATTTATTATTTATTTTATTATTTAATTTCAATATTCAAAACTTTTATATATCTTATATCTATATTATTATAAATCACGAGAATAACATATAAATTAAACTAAATCTTGTTTTACTCCAAACAATTTGTTTAAATTAATTTGAAAATTTATTTTATTGAAATAAAGTCCATAACGCGAAACTGTTAAGAAACACATTTAGGAAAAGAAATGTACTTACGTAATTGAAATAAC
>NW_011965999.1:5472-9671 GCF_000949405.1 Vollenhovia emeryi | reverse complement strand
GGGAGCTGGGTCAGACGGAGGAAGAGCCGACGGGGAGACGCGTACTTCCCCGGCCTCCCCTCCCGTGACGCGGAGCCGGGCGAGAATGTTACTCGCCCGTGCTCCCGCTCCCACTCCACCCCCTACTCCGCCGCCCACACTGCCGTCCTGACGGTGGAGGGGCTGCCCGCAAGCCGCGGGTAAGTCCCCTCCCCTCTTAGTGGGCGGAACACCGCCGAGGCGGTGAGGAGATGGCCCTCCCCCAACGACAAGGGGGGAGGCGGCCTGGGTCTGGCGGGCCGGGAACCCCGTCAGGCCCTGCCTCCACGGAGGCGGGCGGTAGAGGTCGTGGACGCCTCTGCCGCCCAAGAGAGTAGTGGACTCACCCTGCGGGGAGGAGTCCCCCCTCCCCCACACCAACGGGGGAGAAAGCGCAGCGGCCCGCCCATCAAACGGCGGGCCGGTGCGGGGGGCGTCCAGAAGTAATGGCTCTGCCAAGTCCTGGGCTTCCCCCAAGTAAAGCACAGCGCAGTCCACCGTGTGGTTTTAGTGCGGTAAGCCCAGCGGTCGCAACGTTAGCGGCCGCACCCGATCGCCATTAGGAGGGCAGTCCCACATAACCCGGGCCACTTTGTAAACTCCCTTCCCAGAGGGGGGCCCGGGTATCCATAAAGGATTTCCACACGTAAAAAAAAGCTCCAAGATCCCCAATCGAACGCAACGGAAAACTCTCTTGTGGGTGATTGGCGATTAATAACAAAAAACCCGCATGTTCGAACTCGTACAAATAAGAAGACCACAATATACGACAGTGTAATAAAAAAATAAAAATAATAAAAAAATCGTCCGCTATCGATCTCTATATTTTTTCTCTATCTCAAGAACCAATGTAAATCTAATCCTGTCGCACACAGGACGTCGCCGGGGCATCTGTTCCTCCCGTCCCCGTTTCACGAAAAACGAGGACTATTGAAAGTATACAAAAGGTTACAAAACGGTTCAAATTATAAACTAAAATTAGAAATTATAAACGCGCAACAGTCTAATATTCCCGCGACGCCTTGTCGCCCTTGCCGGAGCCGCTAGTGCCGGTCTTTTTTGGCAGCAAGACTGCTTTAATGTTGGGCAGGACTCCGCCTTGAGCAATGGTCACTCCGGACTAGAGCTTACGATTGGATACGTGTTTTAAGATTCACGTGTACACGTGATCCGTGTACACGGATTCACGGTACCTTCATTCACGTGTACCCGTGTACCCGTGTATGTATGTGACACGTGTACATGTGTAGTCGTGTATGTGACACGTGTAACATGTAGTCGTGTATGTGACACGTGAATCTTAAAACACGTATCGTAAGCTCTACTCCGGACAGCAGTTTGTTCAGTTCCTCGTCGTTACGGATGGCTAACTGCAAGTGGCGCGGGATTATCCTAGTCTTTTTGTTGTCCCTGGCTGCGTTTCCAGCCAACTCGAGGACTTCAGCCGCCAGATATTCCATGACGGCGGCGAGATAGACCGGCGCACCGGCGCCGACGCGCTCAGCGTAGTTGCCTTTCCTCAGATCTATACCTAAAATTTAAAAAAGTCATAAAAATGCACCGGTGACGGGTATGTCGGTGGCGCGTCGATGTTAGCAGAAAAAATACAAATACTTACGTTTTCTAATGGTAGAACGGTGGCATCGGGTACGTCGGCTGCGCACACGTCGGCTGCGAGTACGGTGTCGGGTACACCGGTGTCGCGTACGTCGGCGGCGGCGGCGGCATCGGGTACGCCGGTGGTGGCGGCGGCGGCGGGCACGCCGGCGCAGGCGGCGGGTACGCCGGTGCAGGCGGCGGCGGCGGGTAGCTGATGCAGGCGGCGGGTACGCCGGTGCAGGCGGCGGCGGCGGGTACGCCGGTGGCGGCGGCGGCGGCCGCACCCTCATCTTTTTTTCTGTTCCTTCAAAACTTCTCGGCGAATGATCTCCTTCAGCCACTGAAACATATAATGTAATACACAAGTTATAAAAGTCAATTCACGTTTATTAAAAGTATATTCACGAATATACAAATAACAAATCGCACATTACGTATTGCGCATACCCAATGAGAAATGATTCGTCGATCGACGTCGAAATGATGTCGAATCGACGTCATTTCGACAGTGTCGATGTCGATTCGACGTCGTTTCGACGTCGATCGACGAATCATTTCTCACTGAGTAGTCTGGCGCTAGCTCACACGCCACATAAAGCATGCACACACACATGTATGTACATGCACGAAATCATACATGCACTCCGTGTCTTTTCACTTACTCTTTGGTTTTGGTACCGCCTAGGCCCCCATGTGGTCGCCGCCGCCGCCGCCGTCGTCTCTGGCAATGTCGACGTCGTCGCCGTCGCCTGTGGCGATGTCGACATTGTCGTCGCCGTCGTCGGCGTCGTCGTCGTCGGCGTCGTCGTCGTCGTCGTCGTCGCCGTCTTCGCCGTCTTCCCCGTCTTCACCGTCTTCCCCGTCGTCGATGCCGCTATGCACAACGTGGGTGGCATCGTTCGGGAACCTACGCATTTTGCTGAAAATAAATAATTTTTAATCATTAAAACATATATATATGTATATATAATATACATTGTGTGTGTGTACGTAAATACTTACATCGTTTCATTTTCCGCCCTTCTCGTTCGGACACGTTCGGACGACCTGTTCTGTGCGGACGACTGCCAACGACTGCCAAGTTGGCAGTCGTTGGCACTGCCAACGACTGCTCTTTCGTCTTAGGGCATTTGTTTTCGGACAGCAACAGGCCGCGCGTAAACAAATAAAGCGCGCGGTCGATGCCAGTAACGACGCGCAAAAACGGCACTTTCGCGATGTCACTCGTTTCGTGCGTGTCACGTGACATTTCACACGTGTAACCGTGAGATTTCAGCGAGTGTTATTTTCATTGGTAAGTATTACTACTTTATTATTTTATAACATTGATGTCTAGATGTATTAGTTATTAATATTGTCTTACAGCTAAAGATTAAAATAAAGGAAGATACGAAGAATAAGTTTCCCTGCCGCGCCCGACTTTCACGGAAGAAAAGTTGGGCAAGAAGGTATGTATCATCAATATTCCTCAGTCGATTATTCGTGTAAATTTTATCTCGTGATCTCTATCTACTCTATCTCTCTTCTGCAAAAGTATCTTCTCTACAAAACTATCTTCTCTACAAAAGTAATGATATCATCAACAAATTACGCCAAATATAACAATGGATATTTATATATGTATAACGCGTATCTTTCTTCTACCGTAACCATTCTGTAAATACATCTTATTCGGCCAATAACGTATCGATAGCAACGATGAAAAGAATAGCAACGTTTAGAAATTTAGAAACTCTGTATCTATTCAGGCGAATTAAGGCCTGTGTCCATGATGCTAGTACTTGGTCCAAGTTCTACTTTTGAGAAATGCGTAGCCAAACAACTTGCAGCTTTTGTGGAACAGCTATATTGATAGGCTAGATATTTCACGCGCTGCTACGGATTTCGATGCAAGATCATGCAAGATTCGTCGTGTAGCGCAACCTGAGGCTGATACCGACGCTGTAAACAAACTGTACGTGGAACAGTGCGTTGTAACGTTGAGGAAAGAGTCTGATGAGAAGCTGATTGCGTTGGAGAAGAACTTGCAAGCTTTACAGATCGTTGTGAACGAGCTCTGGCATGCAAATATCACTAGATTAGAAATGGTTAACGAGCGGCTATCGGATAACGATGAACTACAAAAACGGATATGAATGGCTATTGGATGACGACCGCAATCAGAAATAAACGGGTAGGAGACACAGGTCTGTATTTCTGAAACAGGTCTGTATTTCAGAAACAGGTCTGTATTTCGGAAACAGGTCTGTAATTTGGAAACAGGTCTGTAAATCGGTAACAGGTCTGTAAACAGATCTGTATTTTGGAAAACCGGTCTGTATTCGGAGCTGTTAGAAAACATATATCGCATGGTACCCTCTTTGCGCATATCATTACGTCAACGATTACACACTGTCGAGACATGAGACCATCAAAATCCGATGGACGTAACGGTTCCGAGAAGCAACGGCTCGTCGAGGAGCTGCATGCTCCGGCGAGAAGGAATTTTCCACGAAGACGCGTCATAGTTCGAGGATACGATGATTTGTGGCAAGCCGACCTCGTTGATATGCGTGCATACTCACGTTTCAACAGAGGCTACT
>NW_011965999.1:0-4540 GCF_000949405.1 Vollenhovia emeryi | reverse complement strand
ACTACATGCTTACAGTCATCGATGTGCTGAGCAAGCATGCTTGGGCTATGCCGCTTAAGACTAAAGGTGGAAGCGAGACGGCTAATGCTATCAGTGAGATAATTCGGGAGAGCGATAGATGCCCGAAAAACCTGCAAACTGGGTTAGAATCCCCCTATATACCCTACTTATGGAGGTTGTCGTTATTTCTTAAAATAGAACTCCCTGTTTATTACACTATCTTATTCTACTAATATGAACAACTTTTGTCTGAAACACTTTTTGATTTGCCTAATACTTTTTAAGATATTCAAGAAAACATTTATAACTTTTTCAATGTTTAGTTTATAATATCTCGATAACTGTTAGTCGGAGGAAAAGTAGTACAGGACATTTTTACTTGATTTGGTCTCAGGAATATGCTGTTGCAATAGTGTTCAATTATTAAAAATTTTTGTGTATGTAAATTTTGTGGTACCATACACCAAAATAGTCAATAATTGAAACACCATTGTAACAGTATATTCCTGAGACTAAATCAAGTAAAAAAGAGACTAAATCAAGTACACACACACAGAAGAAAATATTTGCAGTTACCACAATTTCACTATAATTTATAGTCATTTTAGGAGCCAACCACATTTTTATAATTCTTCCGACTACGTAAGTTATGGTTCACCTTTTTTTTTTGGCCCGGTGGAAATCCTCATGGACCGTCACCCGCCCCCTCTGGAGAAGGGGACGGGTGGTGTGTGGGACTTGTCTCCCTGGCACTTGGGCAATTGACGACCCAAGGCCAGTGTGAAATGGAGACGCCTACCGCACTAAAACCACCGGGGGTGGACTTCTATGCGCTATATGGGGACTGCCGGGGTACACAATCGCAGTCTTCCCGCACAGTCCCCGCGCCACGCGTAACTTCGCGCACTCCTCTGGGCCTAATTGGCCCTGGCCCTGAAGAGGGCCGACTCCTTCGCTCCGCGGCGAGGGTGCCACCGGCCCCTCGCCGCTCCCCCTAGTTACTGGTGGGGGAGGGCGGACCTGGGTCTCCAGCCCACGCCCGCCCGCCAGGGGTCCGTACGGACTTCCCGGCTAATCTCCTTTTAGTCGCCTCTTACGACAGGCAGGAGATACCCCAGGCCTATTCTTACGGCGGGACCTGGACGCCAAAACCTCCCCCCCTAAAACATCCCCCTTTCTCCCTCGTCACACAGGGGGGGTGTGACCCGGGGTAGAGAAGGATGTTTCCTTCTCTGCCCCCTACTCCTATGGAGGGGAGAGTTCCATGGATTCTCCCCCCCCCCCAGCACCGGCGGTGTCCATATCCCCAGACTCACATAGCCCAGTGGGGAACAGTGACTTTGACGCCGGCACCTCCTTCCTAGGGGAGGACATAACTACTGTGTCCCCCGTCGAGAAGTCCGACTCCAAGGAGTCGGACTCCCTGATCCTCTTCCCCCTTCGATTAGGGGGTCGTACTGAGGGGGGCGTGTCTGATCCCCTTTGGACTTGTGTCCTTTGGCGGACGCCTTGCCGCACCCCTCACCACCCAACCTATGGCCAGCCGGGAGGCCCAAATCTGCACACAAAGGGCAGTTGGGCTCTCCCTGGCACTCCTTTGCGGTATGTCCCGCAAGACCGCAGCGGTAGCACCGCTTGCTCCGGTCTACACCGCTGGTGCACCGTTGCCCCAGGTGTCCCTCCTCCAGGCACCGGTAACACCTTTGAGGGCGGGACTTCGCCGGCGAAACGGTCGCCCATGCGAATCCCGCTCTCAGTTTTCCCTTTGTCGTGAGCGCACGTGCGGCCTCCTTCGTGCACCGCACATATGCCACCCCCATGCGTCTGCCAGGATATCGAGGGAGCATATAAGTGCTGACCTCACCCGGCGCACAACCCGTCTCCTTACAAATGGCCTCAGCCAACCCCTCTTCGGAGACCATATCATCCAGGCCCGACACCCGCACCTCCGCGGTCTTGCCGGGCCTGGACACCCTGGCTCCCATGCCCTTAATGGCACCTTCCAATTGCCGAGCAAGGGTATCCGCCCCCCTTGCCCGGTCTTCGCCGGGGATCTCTAACAGGAAACCCCCATTGGCAGTTCTCCTCATCGTCATGCCGTCGACCCCCAGGCCTACGAGAGACACTTTGTCCCTCGCGGCCCGGAGGACGGCGGCACACGACTCCTTCGTCCCATTGGGGACGGTAATGGAAACGGCGGCGGTCTCCCGAGGACTCCGCGCGGATCGGGCAGCCGGCTTGCTGCCTCCTCCCGCCGGGAGCCGCCCCTATACCACCCCCCTCTCTCCTGTTTCTTCGAGGCAGGCAGGGTAGGTCTCTTCCCACCCTTTCCCCCGTCTTCGCCCTCTGGCAGGGAGGCACACTCCTTACCTCGCCTGCAGAGGGGACAGGCAGCCCGAGCCGCAACTCGAGCGCCCCCATCCTTTTACTGAGGCCCGCAGCCACACCGGCGCCCCCGCGTCCTCCTCCTGCAGCTTCCGCTCGGTGGTGCCCCCGGTGTTCGGGGCATTTGTCTCCCTTGTTTGGGTGGAGACCTCCCTCATGGCGGGCTTCGCCTTCGCCAGGTCGGAGGGAGGTTCCCTCTGCCTCTCCGCGAGCTGTATCGCCAGCTGCTCCACTCTTTCCTCGAGCGCCTTGCGCTCTTCCGCTTCCTTTCTCACCGCTTCCTCACTGACCCTGCGGTCCTCCTTGAAGCCGGCGAGCGCCTCCTTCAGCAGCTCCTTAAGATTGGAGATCTCCCCCTCCATGATTTCCGCCCGTGTCTGCGAGTTCTCCAACTCTGAGGCCAGATGGAAGACCCCAACGCAGACCTCCTTAGTGAAGATTTCCAAATCTTCTTTGTCTTCGGACGGCATCCTCTTCCACCATTCCTGCTCCTCGAGCGAGTAGTTCCTCCAGTCCTCAGCACTGCAGAGGAGTCTTCCTCCCGCTTCCTCTGGGGTGAGGGTCCTCCACATTTTGAGGTCTTTCTCAAAGCCCTCCGTGCCAGGCTGCTGTTGGATGTGCGCCACTTTGTACTGCTCCATCCACGCAGCCCAGATACCCCTATCTTCTAGCTCCTCAGCCAGGGGTGACGAGACGGCCTCCTTCCTTCCTACCATGGCCGACTCACCCCCTGACTTTTCCCCAATCTTCTTCCCCTTAAAAGAGGTTGAAGGCTGCGGATCTCCCTTGGATGTCACTTCTGTTATTGTGCACTCCATTTTTGTTTCTTCCCACTGTCCTCATCGGCTGCCCCGGTCAGGCCATGCCCTCCTCCCCCATCTCTGGAGGAGGCCCCGAGTTCACCCGGGGGACCGGGATATGGCACGGGCTGGGGGGAATACCGCACCCCGGCACAGGCCTCCAGCCCCCTACACGCCCCCACGCTCAATGCGTGGGGGTTTTCAGGGGTCCCGGGTCTCCGACGCCCCGGGTACCGATGAGGTGCCGCCACGCGGGGGGCCCCGCGGACCGATGGGGTGTCAGGGGAGGCCCGTCCCCCCTTCACCTTGCCTGCCGCGGCGACCGGCACGCACGCTTCCTCCGCCAGGGCAGACCCCCGCTAGAACGCGAGGGCCATCGCGAGAGTCTCCCCGGCTGGGGACAATGAGGGTCGTGACTCCCTCAAAGGCCCCTTCGTCCGAGGGACTGCCGCCGCAAGCCAGGGGAGAAAGACACCCCCGACCCCAGCGACAGCCCCCCGCCTCCGGCCCCCCGGACCCCGGCCTGGGAATACGTCCCAGCGGCTCCGGAGGGTCCCAGGCCACCGAGCCCCGCCTCGGAAACGTCCGAGCGGCCCCGGCAGCCTGTCACCTCGTTCGGACCAGGCGAGCCGGCGCCCTCATGCCAGGATGCACGCCCTCAGAAGGGCGTCACCCCGAGACACAGGGGACACCGACCCGCGATGTCCGTGGTCAGGACTGCGTGACTGCAATCCCAGCCCCCTCTCTGTCCGCCCACCCAGCGACCCGCACCACGTACGGTTACGCCGCCAGGGTCGGACCCTCCCTCGCCGCCGAGACAGGACCACGTCCAGCCCAGTGACGGGAGAGCCACCCCCCGCAACCCTGCCGGAACACCGGCGTGCAATGGGTTGCGGAGAGTCTTGCGGTGCGCCTTAGTCAGCGGACGATCAGCCTAGGGAACCGCCGGAGCCTAAAGCGGCACACAACGGTTCCCGGCCGAACGCCCGCCTAAGCTCCCCCACCACGACAAGGTGGCGCACCATGGGGGAGAAGTTATGGTTCACCTAACAATGTATTATAGTTCTCATAGACACAATATTGTACTCATAGACACAATATAATACTTCACTTTTGTTTACCATGTGATTAGTAAGGTGGATGATAGAAATGTAGTTATAAATTTACGCTATTAGATTTTGCAAAAATTAAGAGCACACGCCAATCAGATTTAAGATTTTTATAATAGTTGCAAAGTTGTCTTTCTGCTGAACGCAGTCATTTACTTTATTTATCAATCGTACTTCCCGCCATAGCTACCTTCTAAGGCTGCGTTCGCAAACACCTCCCAAGTGCCCTCATGGGTCTCCTCTCTT
>NW_011965998.1:8651-18296 GCF_000949405.1 Vollenhovia emeryi | reverse complement strand
CTTGAAACTAGAACAGCCTATGTCATCGAGCGATTGGAACTAATTGTAAGCAAAAGAGCAAATCAAGAGAGATGAGTCTATTAATTACAATACAAGAATTCCCGTACAGCCAAATATTTGTGACCGAGCGCTCGCCGCTTACGTACCTTTAGCTAGAGGTTACTTGGCTCCCAGAGAGTTCACTAGACATCAGATCAGAGCTGCGTTCAGAAACGTCACCCGAACGCACTGGCGTATATTTTATCCTTGTTTAACATACGATGAGCAACAAGGATAGAATGATGGATCGGGTGGTGTTTCTGAACGCAGCCCAGTGTGTCGCGTGCGACAAATCGTCAAAGTTGAAACTTTTGTCGCGACGTCGCGTTCTTCACAGCGACGGATGTGACGTTGAGAAAAGCTGTGCGCTGATTGGATATCGCGCGTCGCGCGTCGCGTCGTCGCGCTGGTCTGCAAGAGCCATTACTCGAATGCGAAAGAGCACTCCGACGCCTTGGATTTGCAATGCCGAACGCAGCTCTTGCCGTCCCGCTCTCGCAGTCGCGCGGATCTTTGAAGGGTAGCACGCCAACGGCGGGAGTGCGGCCGTTGGGCGCGAGAAGCGCAGGGGAATAAAGGCGCCGACAAAAAGGGGGAGGGGATCCCGGGGGAAAATGATAACGCGCCGAAAAGGAACGGGATACCGGTAGTTCCGCGCGTGCCGTACCGAAAACCGAATTTCCAATTAGAAAACCGAAGAGTGGGCGCCAGACGCGGTCTCTCACGCGTTACTTCGCGATACCAACGAAATTACGCGAACGTGAATTACCGGCCTTCGGCACGGGCTGGCTAGCTCGTCTAACGGCAGAGGGGCTGGGTGGTGGTTGACAGAACGCAAAAGTTTACAAGAGGCGACGGAAAGATCAGGTTCTAAAGACGGACGGTACAGACAGGTAGCGACGCACACGAAAAGAAAGCCACTAATTAAAATAAATAGAGTCGGGTTTATTACAAAAGAAAATAAATAAAGATAAGTGACAAAAAGCGACGTAGAAAATGAGAGTAGGTACCTTCTGTAGGTACCTTGCTCAAGGAGAGAGTATGCGAACGAAACATCTCGAATTCAGAGTTGGGAAATCGACGGCCTGCAAAATAGTGCCAGAAGTTTGTCATGCTATATGGCTTGCCCTGCAACCAATTGTGCTTCCTACACTAGATGCTAATGGCTGGAAAAAAATAAGTGAAGAATACATGTTGAAATGGCAATTTCCAAACTGTATTGGTGCTCTGGATGGTAGACACATGGCGATCGAGAAACCTCCATGCTCTGGTTCACAATACTACAATTATAAGAAATTTTTCAGTATTGTGCTATTAGCACTTTGTGATGCAAATCATAAATTTACATGGGTGGACATTGGACAATTTGGTAGGTAATAGCGAGTCTTCTTTTAATAACTGACAAATTTATGGCACTTGGTTTTTTATCACCCTATATACTCGTAACTCGCGTAAACTACACGGTCGGTCTCGCGCGCGCGGTTCTAGCTTGTCGCTTTAACTTTGTCGCTTATAACTTGGCGCAAGACACTACCGTGTCTCGTGATACATGAAGTGTGCTTGATTTAACGTACAGGTTCAATTAGTGACGGTGGTGTGTGGAGAAATTCAGAATTAGCTGCAGATCTTGCTTCTGGTGATGCTGATCTTCCACCACCAACACCTCTGTCAGGAAGAGATGTTCCTTTCCCACATGTAATTGTAGCTGATGAAGCTTTCCCCCTTACCACATATCTTATGCGCCCCTATGCAAGACGTAATCAGTTAACAAACGAGCAGCGTGTTTTCAATTACCGGCTAACTAGAGCACGCCTCTGCATAGAAAACACATTTGGGATACTAGTATCACGCTGGCATATTTTACACAAACGATTGTGTTTTTCTGTAGCAAATGCAGAAAAAATTTTTAAAGCTCTTGTTTGCCTCCATAATTTTATTATTAATTCTAATAACGGTAATGATAGCTTTGCCTCTCAGTATTGCCCTCCTGATTGGCTCGGTGTTGAAAATGAGAATGGGCTTATTCATGATGGTCGGTGGAGGACTATTGGACCGGGTCAATTTTTTCAAGAGTTAGGTAGAACTGGAGCTAATCGAGGGGGGTCTGTGTCAGAAGGAATGCGTAATTATCTGAAAGAGTATTTTGTGTCTCCAGTTGGGGAAGCTCAGGCGCCCTGGCAATATGTGAGAGCTTTCCAAGACCGAACAATTAACCCTCCTGCATAGTATAATAATATATAATATATAATATATAATATAATAATATATATATACAGAGAGAAAGGTTTCTTTGGATTTAGTATTCCTATTTATTTGGTTGAAATTTGTTTCATTAAAACAATATATGCTTATACGAAACATATGTTTTGAATAAAAATTTTGTTGTTTTATTCAAACAACCTGTATTAAAATAAACTTTATGACTATGTAAAAATATATGTAATTAATATTTTAAATTCTCAAATCTAAATGACGTATTGTTCTGCAATGATTTACACAATAAAGTAACACCAATATGAACATATATAATATAAGTTTTAATTTTATTTCAGTGTATATATCTATTGTCATGTCAGCACTGAGTAAATTCAATGATAGATAAGATATTTCAAGATTTGAAATCATATTTCGATTCACGACATTTACAAGAGTTAATTGCATAGCTTTCCCGTAATTATAATAATTTCGAAACATTCTTTTCATTATTAAACGTTTGTTTTTGCTCCATAATTATACTTCAAATAAACATAATACTTAATTTTTAAAACAGTCCAAATATATCTTGATAAATTTTTCTTGTAACATGTTACGTAGTCGATGCATTATCATAATAATAAAGTTCACATTTTACTACTCGAGTTTCCTCTATTGTGATACACAGAAGATCAATCATCTTGAGATGGTTTCTTGTCCATAAAGCATGACATATCTGTTGATTTTATCAGTCTGGAGAATACATCAATTAATTCAAATCTACATTATTGCTTAAATTAATTACAATCAGGTTAATAGCGTTGCCTATATTGTCTATACATTGTAACTCGATTCATCAATATTACATTTGTTATGCTTATGATTTCCATTGAGGTATCAACGATTCTCAAAATGTGTGCAATAAAATAAATAGTATTTCAATATATGTACAATACTGCACAAAAAATCCAGAGCTTGATATATTACATTTTAACGAACAATAAAAACTTTAATTAGATAATCAACTATTAAACTAAGGTTGAAAAATAAATACTGGTAATATTACATCAACCGTTTATCGACGCATCGATGGACTGACATCGATACCAATCATTTCCGGCTGAGGAATACATTTAAACGACTGCGAGACGGCAGATTACAAAGTCTGCTTATCCACTTTTTTAGAGAACTCATTGATGTAATTTAAAATACCAATAAGACATTCAAGTTGCGTATTTTCCGGTACTGTATTTAGTGCGAATCCTATGGCACTCAACATGGATTGAGTACCAGAAAATGCGTTATTGACTATTGCAGTATTTTGTAATGGAGGTGGAGCCATGATTATTGCTTCACCAATCTTTGTTGCAAGCTCCGTCAATCCCTTACTCTGCTCGATTAAGGACTTATTAATAGTATCTGCTTCCTGTCGTTTTTTGATCGCAAACGAATCGGAACAGGGCACTTTGCGCTTGATACCGATGTTAGACATAGTTTTCTGAACCTGTGCTACTGCATTATCGCTTCCAGACTTCGAGGTTACTGAAGAAAGTGGTATTGCAGAAGACGATGAAAAATGGACCTCAGATAAATCTGTGGAGCTCTCGTCAGTACCTGGAAATGCAACAGAAGTACTTCAGATTATGTCATATTAAATCATAAAGACCTGACAATTTTCTTTAGTCTCCTCACTTATAAGACTTGTACGCAAGTTCGAATTTCAAGAACTGAATTCCAACATGTCTGAGCTAGCAGCTGCAGAAGAGGTAGAAGGAATCGTACAAACTATTGTTGCTTGACTATCAGGAGGAGGATCAGGAGGAGAAGGATCAGACTGAGACGAGAACGGTGCACATGTGCGAAGAACTGATATTTGACTATTTGCAGGAACTTTAGATTTATAATTCGATGAAGTTCTAGGATCAATATTACCAACCATTAATTATGTCATCGGCATTTGTCATTCAAAACTTCCTAGACCACAACACTTACTTCCTAGGTTTGATAATGTCCTCCAGAAATGTGAGATTCTTGTATAATGCCCAAGTAGGTGTGTATGTGGGCTGGTCTGCTCCAGCTCCAGATCTCGGAATAGACTGCACGACCTTTCTTCGCTCTTTCCCAAAGCGTTGTCTCAGAGCGTAAAATTTTTTCTCAACAGCAGCACCTAACAAATATATTACGTTTAATTCTAGTAAAATGCCAATTTTAAGTATTACATATTTTAAGTATTACTGACACAAGTTGACATAAATATCATTTTGTCCTAGTCATTCACTCGATGATGAAAAAAGACAAATTGACACTTGAAAATGGAAAACACCACTTTAAAAACAAATCGCTACAGAACCGTATCAATTATTTCAAAATAACCAAAATCAACTTACCTTCTAATGGGTAAGTGAGATTTGCGCCGATCTGTGCCCATGCGATGGTTTTAACATCCCCATTGGCGTACAATTTTTCGGTTTTGTTGTATAAAAACCGATTAGCTCGAACCATAGCAATTAATTCTCTACTGTTACCAATGTCACCTTCGTCTTCTATTAATAATAAAGATTCTGTGTCCGACATTGTCACGTATTTACACTGACCACGTGGCTAGGTTAAATTATTGATTCAACCAGCTCAACTGCCCAGTTCTCTTTTTTTTTTGCTGAGAGTAAGAGAGTAGGTCGTACGAAATGGAATTGAACCATTTCGCTTACAGCCTTACTCTACGCCTACTACACCGGAAACACGAGCTTACTCCGACGTCTTACAGCCTTAATCCACTACTCCTACTGCCATTGTAGACCACGCTTTACATCTACGGTCTTACAGCTACGGTCTTATACCTACGGTCTTACGTCTACGGTCTTACATCCACGGTCTTACATCTACGGTCTTACAGCTACGGTCTTACATCCACGGTCTTATATCTACGGTCTTACATCTACGATCTTACAGCTACGGTGTCAGGTCAGGCCGATCGGGAGCGCCCGATCGGGGTTAGCTCGCACGCTGGGAGTACCCAGCTGGAGACGGGAGAGCCCGTGTCCAGTGCGACGGGGCACCGGGAGAGCCCGGCCGGGTTAAGGCCAAAGACCGCCGGGGGTACCCGACGGCGGAGACTCGTACTCCGGGAGTACCCGGATGCGGACGGGGGCACCCGTCCGTTGTACGAAGGAGGTTGGGAGCGCCCAACGTGGTGAATCGGTATCGGGAGCGGTCGTGTCGGGATCGGAGCCGAGACAGGACTGGATGCCTCGGTTGCTCCGGCCGCTCGCTTTATACCCGCGAGACCGTGGCTGGCGGGGAGGCGCGGTGGAAGGGCTAGTCCCTTTCCTCGCTCGGTCGGTGCCCGGCGTGGGGCGTGCACGGAAGTATGCGTGTGGCGCATAGCGCCACGAGGCGGATGGTCGGCCCGGACTAGTGACGAGAGGGGCGGTTCGTCACATCTTTATGTACTTTAATTAGGTTGTTTAGTTTGTTGAACCCATAGAAGCTAATCCTTTTTTCCATGCTTGTGGAGAGCGATTTGAACTTGTTGGATATGTCAGGAACGTATGGGATAGAGAGAAAAGGTTTATCGTTAGTGGTACCGTGGTCAGTGTGATTGTCAGAATTTTTATTTATTAAGTAAGATAGTCTAGAAGTTAATGTTTTAAAAATAAAATCCAATGGTAACCATTAGAGAGTAACAAAGAAATTGCTATGTGTATGTTATGTTTGTGGAAAGACGGATGAGATAAAATAAAAGCTCTGTCAATCAGTGCAATTGTCACTGCTCTCTTTTGGTTGAGTGGATGATTGGAGAAAAAATTAAGATATCTTCCCGAAAACGTTGTTTTGTGAAACCAATTAAAAATCATTTTGTCATTTTTAAAAATTATGGTTATGTCGAGAAAGTTGAGTTCGTTATTAATAGATTTTTCTAATGTGAATTGAAGTCTTTGGTGAATAGAGTTAAATTTTTGTAATACGTCGGTAAAGAAAGCTTCTGGAACTGCCATTGCGATATCATCCACATATCTACAATAGAGTGGTGTGTGGAATTGTAATTTTTTTAAAGCTAAATTTTCTAGATCTTGTAGTACGATCTCGGCTATGATGGGTGAGAGTGGGGATCCCATCGGGAAACCAAATGTTTGTCTATAAATTATGTGAAAGTAAAATACGTTGATTCTAAAATAAACTTCAAGACTTTTATGAACTCTATGTGTGGTATATTGGTTTTGAGAGCAATGAGATTCCATCTATTTTCTATGCTTGATATCACTAAATCGATGGGAATGTTTGTGAAGAGCGAGATCGTACTACAAGATCTAGAAAATTTAGCTTTAAAAAAATTACAATTCCACACACCACTCTATTGTAGATATGTGGATGATATCGCAATGGCAGTTCCAGAAGCTTTCTTTACCGACGTATTACAAAAATTTAACTCTATTCACCAAAGACTTCAATTCACATTAGAAAAATCTATTAATAATGAACTCAACTTTCTCGACATAACCATAATTTTAAAAAATGACAAAATGATTTTTAATTGGTTTCACAAAACAACGTTTTCGGGAAGATATCTTAATTTTTTCTCCAATCATCCACTCAACCAAAAGAGAGCAGTGACAATTTCACTGATTGACAGAGCTTTTATTTTATCTCATCCGTCTTTCCACAAACATAACATACACATAGCAATTTCTTTGTTACTCTCTAATGGTTACCATTGGATTTTATTTTTAAAACATTAACTTCTAGACTATCTTACTTAATAAATAAAAATTCTGACAATCACACTGACCACGGTACCACTAACGATAAACCTTTTCTCTCTATCCCATACGTTCCTGACATATCCAACAAGTTCAAATCGCTCTCCACAAGCATGGAAAAAAGGATTAGCTTCTATGGGTTCAACAAACTAAACAACCTAATTAAAGTACATAAAGACAAGATACCGTATGCATCCAACTCTAATGTGGTGTACCAAATCAAATGTAAGAACTGTAATGCAACATACACGGGACAAACAAGTAGATTACTTTCGACACGTATAAAAGAACATAAAAAATTAAACCGCAACAACCCTTCAGTGATACACGAACACTGTTTAACTAATGACCATACATTTGATTTTGACGAAACGATAATATTAGACAAAGAGCCATTTTACATGAGACGATTGGTCTCAGAAATGTTACACATAATTGAGCAGAGGAATGGTATTAACCTCCAGACAGACACTTTATTGTTTGGAGATTCATATCTTCCTCTGCTAGAAAAATTAAAGAATTTAAAATAACGCGTAAAAACATTCTCCTCGATGATTCGTCCATGACATTACCTCTTACCAATCACACTTCGCATTGGAAACGACTCTTATACATCACGTTACATATATACAAACACAACTATGAAACACCGTCAGTCAAACACGAACTTAACGACCATACACATCGATAACTCTGTAAACGTTTTATGTGTCCAGCGTTCTCTATATCACAGTAAGTGCCTCTTATTAATCGACTCAAGGTAGTTTTACAAAATTGATATAACATTACTTTATAATTAACTTTGATTTATTGACACACAATTTACTTCATTGGCGTAACGTCCTATTGTTTAACTTTTGACGCCAGAGTTCAGACAACCATTCCGATACCAAAAGAAGTATCTGACTGCTGACACGTGCCATGTTGAAGACACGATGGACATATGAGACGTAATGCTATCGACCCCGAATTGCGCAATTATCGTTTGAAATTCAACTAATAAGTCATACCAACGAAATGTAAGACCATGACTCATCAAATTTTAATAGCGTATTTAGTATGTTACAATATACTTTTCTTTCCTTTCTTTATATTACTGAAGAGGGTCACTTGAGATGACCGAAACGTTTAATGTTTAATATATAATATGTCAACACGATATGTTTCTTTAAATTGACGACACTTCGTCCGATCACCTTCGATCCTGTGACGGCTCATATTGCCTTAATTATATTTATGTATTGTATTATTTAAAATTAAAATTGATTAGTGTTCGCGATCCGTCGGTCTGCATGTCGCCCGTCGCGAAAGTTCGGCAGCCGCTTCACGCGAAGCGTCAGCTGATCCGCTCTCACGCAGAAATCACGTGCCGCATACACGTTAGCGGATTAGCTGATTCGTTGTCGCTTCGCCGAATCCGAGACGCGAGTCACGGAACCCGTCCCGTTGTTCGCCGATCGCTCGCACCGGTGAGTCGCTTCTCGCAAGTCTACAAGTAGAGTCGGTTGCAACGCGTGTGCTTACAATTCGATCTCTTTGTCTCGTCATCAGCGATTCCGGTTAACGTATTGTTCGTTCGAATCATCGAATGCATCGATCGGGTACAAGTGCGTTATTCAAAGTCAATCACGGGAAAGTATTCGCGAGTTCAGCCTCACATCGTCTCGATCCTCGTCGAGCCGCGTCGCGGTCATATCGATTTGCTCGAGCGCTTGAACGGTGCTGAATCTTTCTCTCAACCTCTGTTCAGAATAGGGATCCCTCAGTGCATCCTTATTCTCCACTTCTCTGTTCTTACATTAACCGTATTATTCTCCTTAATCTTTACTTATATTGTGATCGTATTATGTATTGTTACTAGTAAATTAGGGAGGAGTTTTCGAGGATGATTTAATGGTAGATCTCATGAAGATTCTCTTCAACGAGTCTATTTAAGCTGAGAAAACTTCTATATTTCAAACAGTTGTTTCTAACCGATCGTTTTCGTGAACAAACTCCTTTGTCTCAAATTGCAAATCATCACAATACATTGTCCTCTCATCCCTGAGCTCCGTCGCTGATGATGTTTATCACCTTGACCGGTTCTTATACCGATCATCCTGCCCCTTTGTCATCTTGACTTTCCAGTTGTCGTTTCGAGTGGCCTTCACTTGGACACAGTACAATTGGACACGCTGCAAATAGACACGGTTCGAAAGGACACATTTTGGTGTACACGGTTCAATTGGACACGGTTCATTTAGACACAGAAATTTTAGACACTGTGATTTTTGGACACAGAAAATTAATTTTCGACACGGTGCAATTAGACACGTAAAAATGTACACCGTTCATTTCTACATACAAAAGTTGTACACCGCTCACTTGTACACCGCTCAGATGTACACCGCTCACTTGTACACCGCTCACTTGTACACCGCTCACATGTACACCGCTCACTTGTACACCGTGTTTATAACATGAAATTTAAGGCAAACTGTGATTCTAGATGAGTTTCGAGTGTTTATAACATGGAATTTCAAGCAAACTGTGACTCTAGATGAGTCGGGATATTTATATATATTTAACCCGGGTTAACTGTTCTGTAAAGCAGATAATTTTCCATCATTTGTATACGGTGTACAAGTGAGCGGTGTACATCTGAGCGGTTTACAAG
>NW_011965998.1:5683-8551 GCF_000949405.1 Vollenhovia emeryi | reverse complement strand
TTTATAACATGAAATTTAAGGCAAACTGTGATTCTAGATGAGTTTCGAGTGTTTATAACATGGAATTTCAAGCAAACTGTGACTCTAGATGAGTCGGGATATTTATATATATTTAACCCGGGTTAACTGTTCTGTAAAGCAGATAATTTTCCATCATTTGTATACGGTGTACAAGTGAGCGGTGTACAAGTGAGCGGTATACAAGTGAGCGTTGTACAAGTGAGCGGTGTACAAGTGAGCGGTGTACAAGTGAGCGGTGTACAAGTGAGCGGTGTACAAGTGAGCGGTGTACATCTGAGCGGTGTACAAGTGAGCGGTGTACAACTTTTGTGTGTAGAAATGAACGGTGTACAACTTTTGTGTGTAGAAATGAACGGTGTACATTTTTACGTGTCTAATTGCACCGTGTCGAAAATTAATTTTCTATGTGTCCAAAAATCACGGTGTCTAAAATTTCTGTGTCTAAATGAACCGTGTCCAATTGAACCGTGTACACCAAAATGTGTCCATTCGAACCGTGTCTATTTGCAGCGTGTCCAATTGTACTGTGTCCAAATGCACCGCTCCCGTCGTTTCATCCGTTACTCTTACAAGCCGAGATAACAAAGATTCACGCGACACCGATACGACCGATTAACCGAGCGGGCCAATCGAAGTGCGCGACTATAATCTAATCGTCAGATTTAAAGGGTTCGTCCTTCTGTTTCGCGTCTCAATCGAGGTGGAATCCGGAAAACGTTTCGGGCGGAGGAACTCCTGCGCGGTTCCGAAACAATTAGAAAATATAAAAATATTTATAATAAAATATAATTATAAAATAATAAGGTACGGAATATCACAGTAGTACCTGAAACTGAAAACAAAACGTTAATATTTTATTATTATAATAATAATAAACTTTATTGCTCTCCCCTGAGGGTTACAATCTATTACAATTTCCAACTTATTCTGTACTTATATCTAACGCTTACAAATACGACTTATACGACTTAACCTACGTTTCGGGGGGTTCGTGAGCCTTCTCACTCTCCCCCTATCGACCACACACGCCCACACACGTCTCCTCTCTCCCTCGGGCTTCCCCGCTTCCTATTGCTTTCTTCATCAATTCAGTTCATCATTCTTACTGATTAATTACCGCGACTTCCCCCTCCCTCCCCCTCCCTCCCCCTCTTCCCCTCCCCCTCTCTCTCACTCTCTCCCCCTCCCCCTCTCTCTCCCCTCCTTCCAATCCACTCTCTCATCTTCCCTCCTCTCTCTTTCCCCTTCCAGCTCTTTCATCCACCATTCTCCCTCTCCCTCTTCCCCTAATATTTTACTTACCACGCTTTACTAACTTTCCCACTCCCCCTTCCACTCTCTACATTCCTCCCAAACATGTTCCCATGTTTCCCTTGCTCCTTCACACAATCTGCACAACTTCTTTTCCTCTTTCTCCCAGTAATTATTACCTTTCATTTCATTCCCCATCCTAAAACGCATTATCCTCTTCCATCTACTCTATCCCCAACCTTTTTTCAGGTACTCTGGCACCCCCTCTACTCTTATCCAGTCGTACCATCTATTATATTTTGATTCTCTTATTTTTCTCTCTCTTTCTCTTTCTTATTCTTCCCTGTCTCTCTTTATCAACTCTCCAAACTCTATATCTTCTCCCTCCTCTCTCTTCCTCTCGACCTCTTTGATTCCCTCACTTCTTTCCTCGAAAAACCTCCTTCTTTCCTCCTCCCACTCCGACACCGTTTCTCCTTTTCTTGGTCTTTCTCTCATTTCTTTCCAGCATAGTCTTGCCCACACGCTTCCCCTCCCCTCTTCTAGTCTCTTTTCGAAGTTCCACGGCCTTCCTCCCGCTCTTTCTCTTAGCTTCCCTCTTTTAGTTTCTTCTCTTACCAGATATCCCGGCGTTCTACTATTTAATCCAAACACCCATCTTAGGTATCTCTCTTCCAGTCTCTCCATCTCTTCCCTTTCCCTCCAGCTCCAGATCTCTACTCCGTAATTCATTACTGTCCAGACCAGTCTATCAAACAACCATACTCTTCTGCTCCAGTCCTTTCCGAACCTCCTTTTCCCTATTCCCCATACTCCTCCCATTACCCTGGCTGCTCTCTTTACCCTTTCCTTCACCTGTGCCTCTTGTTTTCCATTTGATTGCAGTATGTATCCCAAATATCTGAACTCTTTCACCTCTTCTATTTTCTTCCCTTTCCACCTCCAATCCCTTCTTTTCCATCTTCCTCCTCCATTCCTAAATCTCATTATTTTCGTTTTATCCACGTTTAGTTTCAGTTTTTTCCTATCCAGGTATCCCTCTAGTCTTCCTATCATACTTTTCAATTTCTCCTCTTCCTCCGCCAGTATCACTATATCATCCGCGTATGCTAATGCGTATAACTTCTCCTGTCCTAGTTTAATTCCCCCACCCCCATTTTACCTTTCTCATTTCTGCTTCCAGGTCCGCTATCACTAAATTAAAAAGCATCGGGCTTAACGGGCATCCTTGTCTTACCCCGCTTGCAGTCCAAAAGCTTGCTCCTACCTCTCCTCCTATCCTTACCCTACTCTTTGTTTCCCTTAACACTTCTTTTACTCTTGTTATTAATCCTTCTCTTATTCCTCCATCTATCATTGCCTTAAATAATATCCCCCTATCCACTGTGTCGAATGCTGCCTTCATGTCCACGAAAATCGCCACCATCTTCTTTCCCCTTCCTATCTGCCTATTTATCAGGTAGTTTATTACGTAAATGTTATCTACTGTACCCATCCCTTCCCTGAAACCCGTTTGATTCTGTGGTATCACCTTCTTCCTCTCGCAGTCCTCCTTTAGTCTTCCTGCCAATACCATCATGTAAATCTTATACAGGG
>NW_011965998.1:0-1724 GCF_000949405.1 Vollenhovia emeryi | reverse complement strand
TTAATCGCTCCTTCCATTCCTCCGGCCACCCTTCCCCCTTCCATACCTTGTTGCAGAACCTCCATACCCACTCCGTCAACTTCTCTCCTCCATACTTCCATACTTCCTCTAGTATTCGATCAATCCCCACTGCTTTCCCTTTCTTTATCTCTCTTATCACTTTTCTAATTTCCTCTTTACTTATTTCCTCCTCTTTATCCTTTCTATTCCCTGCTTCCCCTCCTATTACCTTAGTTTCGACTCCCCCAAGTAACCTCATAAAATGTTCTCTCCATTCCCCTTCCTCAATTTCTTCATTTATGCTTTTCCTTTTCTTTCTGTCTTTATTTACTATTTCCCATACTTTCCCCTCCTTCCTAGCCTGTTCTGCTCTTTTTCCCATCTTTTGTTTTCCTCTGCCTTTTTCCTCTCACATATTTCTCTTTTTTCACGGTCTTAAATTTTTCCTTATTCCCCTTTACCTTCCTCCACCCTCTTAGCTCCCTTCTTACCGATTATTCTTTCTTTTCCTTACATTCTTTGTCCCACCATCCCGTTCCTTTCCCGTTTCCTCCCTCTTTCTTCTGCTCCTCCTCTACTTCTTTCAGTACTTCTTTGATTCTTCTTTCCATTTTCTCCCACTCTTCCTCTATTCCGTTCTCTTTCATCCCTCCCGCCTCTATTTTCTTCTTGAACAATTCCTCCCCTTCCTTATCCCATTTCACATTCCTCCCAGCCTCTTTTCTTCCCCTTTTTCTGTTTACTTTCAACTCTTTCTCTATCCATATCTCCACCGGCTGGTGGTCTGAGTCAATTCTATCTCCTATTCTCATTATTTTAATGCTCTCTCTTACTTCCTCATTTCCTAACGCCTAGTCTATCACTATATTCCCTTTTCCCCCTGTGAATGTAAATTCCCCTTCCTCATCCCCTTTTATATTACCGTTAAAAATACTCCATCCCTTTTCCTCTACTAGCTTTATTAGTTTCCTCCCCTCTCCATTAATTTTCTTGTCCCTCGAGCATCTGCTTTCTGTTGTTCCTGACCTGAATTCCCTTTCTTCCTTCCTTGCTTGCTCCACCCTCTTTTCCTGTTCTTGCATTAAAATCTCCTCCTATCAATATTTTCGTTTCATCACCTTTTCCTCCATCCATTGTTCCATATCTTCCAATACTCTCTCTATATTTCTATTTACGCATACCCCTATGACCCTCCAGCTTTCTTTCCCTACTCTTATTCTCCCTTCTATTATACCCTCCTTTTTCGCCTTAATCTCCGTTCCCTTCTCCTTTAATTCCTCTTTTATCCCCATTATTAATCCGCCTATCGCTTTTCCTTTCTTATTTCTCCTTGTTGCCTTTTGTATCCCCCATACGTAATCCTTCGGTAGAAGGCCTCTGACCTTCTCCCAGCCTTTGTCATCTGTCCATGTCTCTAATAATACAATCACATCCCAATCTCTTAGTCCAATCCAAAAGTCTCTGTCCTTACTCCTTAAGCCCGCCACGTTCCAAAAAATTGCTTTCCATCCACTGCCCTCTGTATCCTCCACCTCCTCCCCGCTCTCCTCCTGTCGTTCCCCCCTTTCTATTCCCCCTGCTTTTCCTCTCTTCTTCTCCCATTTTCGTCTCTTAAAACTTCCTCCTCCTCATCCGATTTCCACCAATGCCCCTCTAATTTTATTCGACCCCCCCCTTTATCCATGCCCTCCTTCGGGATTGTCCCGATTGCGCACATAACCCAA
>NW_011965997.1:5580-9631 GCF_000949405.1 Vollenhovia emeryi | reverse complement strand
ATATTTAACCACAAAGGCGCTTTCTCTGTGTAGGTCTATAATCCTACTACCAACAGGTTATGGGCACAGTGCGTATTTCCTTTGTGTGTTGAATAGAGGTTGAATCTGTATCGCATTCGTAAAAGTCCGAGCTCTTTCTGCTTCTTACACTGAGAAATGTCGACTCACGAGGATCTGCGTGTTCCCGTCTTGACGAAGGCATCGTATCAACGTTGGAAATTCGAGGCGGTTGCCTGCCTGAAAAGCGTTGGTGTTTACGAGGTCGTGAGTGGCAACGAAGTATGTCCAGCAGAAGACAAACCGGTAGAAGTAAGAGAATGGCAAAAGAAGGACGCAAAGGCAATGCGTATTCTGTCGGGCGGTTTAAGCGACGATGATCATTCAGCGATACGAGAGTGTGGCACCTCGAGAACGATGTTTGAAAAATTAAAGTCTCTCTACGAGATGAAGACAGAAGCGAATAAATATCTGCTGAGTTAGGCACTGCATGCCATGAAGTTCAAGGATGGACAGTCTGTTCAAAGTTACTGTTCTGAATTAGCAGTCATCACACAACAACTCGAAGCTATCGGTGAGAAGATCGGTGACGCAACGTTAATAGCCAAGTTAATCAATGATTTGCCTGCAAAGTTCGACACGTTCCGTGAGACATACTACATACAAGCAGCAAGCAATAGGGCAATGACGTTCGACGACATTCGTCAACAACTAGTATTGATTGAGTCACGAAAGGTCGAAATCGGCAGCAAATCAGACAGCGGCGATGCATTGGTCACAAAAACGCAAAAGGCGAGCAATGAGAACAATAAGAAGTCGAAAAGCAAGGATGAATGCTTTGAATGTCACAAACCTGGGCATTTTCGAAAAGATTGTCGTAAATACAAAGCAAGGATTGCTAAAAAGCAGTCACAAGGTAAATTGACCGAAGCAAATCAAACTTACAGTAAGTCACTAATGCTCGCATGTCAGTCGGCGTACACAGCGGTCAAAAATCAAGATTCATGGATAGGCGACAGCGGAGCCTCAAACCACATGACACACCGAAGAGACGTGTTTGCATCATTTGAAGAATTCAAGGACAGTTCGTTTCCAATCACGGTCGGCAACAACGAAGTTATCTATGCTCAAGGCCGAGGAACGGTTGACGTTAAATCATTATCTGGTGGAGATGTTACATTGACGGATGTATTATATGTTCCAAAACTTGGTCGCAACCTGCTCTCACTTGGCGCAGCAGCAAGATTGCAAGTCAACGTAAACTTTGGTAAAGATGTAATCGAGATGTCGAAGAATGGTCAACGATTGGCAACAGGACATCGTTTACCGAACAATCTCTACGAAATGGATTTCATTCAAGTTGGTAATGGCGCTGCAAACGTCAGTGTTCAAGAGGCTACACTTCAAATCTGGCATGAGCGTTTAGGCCACGTAAACTACGGTTCAGTACGTCAGCTTGCAAACAGTTCAGCAGTTGAAGGTATGAAGCTAGCAAAATCTTCAATGAATGAGAGTGACAATTGTTTCTGCGAAGCATGTGTCTATGCTAAACAATGTCGACGGCCATTTAATGAAAGCAGTACACGAGCTACAAAACCAGGCGAACTAATACACTATGATATATGCGGACCTATGTCAGTGGAGTCATACGGTGGTGCAAGGTTGATGGCAGTATTTGTGGACGATTATTCTGGTTTTCTGTTTGTTAAACCAATAGCAGCCAAATCGCAGATACTTGAAGCCATGCAAGAGGTAATTGCTGAGGTAAAGGCAGCCGGTAACGAGGTAAATCGTACACGTTCTGATAATGCATCTGAATTCAAAAGTGCTGAAATGCGTAAGCTAATGCGAAAACATTCAATTGTACAAGAATTTTCAGCTCCAGAAGCCCCACAGATGAATGGACGTGCTGAGCGTCAAAATCGAACAGTAGTTGAAATGGCTAGAGCAATGCTTACAGGTGCAGACTTGCCACGTGGACTATGGGCAGAGGCGGTAACAACAGCGGCGAAGATTCGAAATTGTATTCCGTTGAAGAGACTAAACAACAAAACTCCGCAAGAAGTGTTCACTGGACATAAGCCGGACATCGGACATCTACGTATTTATGGCAGTAAAGCATATGTCCTGATCAACGAAGGGAAGAGATCGAAGCTTGATAGGAAGTCTGAAGAAATGCGGCTTATTGGCTATTCATACAAATCGTATCGTTTGTGGCAGCCAGGCACTCGACGTGTTATTGTACGAAGAGACGTCATTATAGTTGAACCCCAGCCACAGCAAATGGCAAAGATTGTTATATCAAGTGATGAAGATGATTCAAAATCAACTGACGTCAACATCGAAGATGAAGAGGATTGCACTGAAGCTGAAGAAGAGGCAGACAAGAAACAGCGCAAGAAATATGAGAAGCGTACAGTCGAACTTAGAGCTGATAGTATTGCAAATCAAACGCGTAGCAAAACACAATCTACGATGTCAATGGCTGATGTACAGTTATGTGCAAGTGCGCTTATTGCAAACGTTGAAATACCAACAACAGTTGAAGAAGCACAGACATCACCAAATGCAAGGAACTGGAAATCAGCAATGGCAGACGAGCTCAAATCACTTAAACGTAACAAAACCTGGACGTTAGTGGAAGCACCAAAGGATCGCAAGCCAATACGTAACAAATGGGTTTTTCGTTTAAAAACCAAACCAGACGGAAGCATTGATCGATACAAGGCAAGATTGGTCGTAAAGGGTTGTTCACAAAAACCAGGTATCGACTTTTCGGAAACATTTTCGCCAGTCGCACGTTTCGATTCAGTACGTTTATTGCTAGCGGTGGCAGCAGCTAAAAATCTTGAAATCGCTCAAATCGATGTTCAGACGGCCTTTTTGTACGGCAACCTCACTGAGACGATCTACATGGAGCAGCCAGACGGATTTCATGATGGTACAAATCGTGTTTGTCTTCTAAACAAAAGTCTCTACGGTCTGCGACAAGCACCACATCAATGGCATTCAACATTTGACAACTTTATGCAAGAATTTGGTCTCAAACCAACAAACGCAGATCCATGCGTATATACATCAAAGGATGGTTCACTGATGGTCGCATTGTATGTTGACGATGGACTTGTATTCGGCCAGTCTAAAGCCGTAATCAACAAGTTAATAGAAGCTATGCGGCAAAAGTTTGAGATTACAAGTTCAGATGCAAGATATTATTTAGGCGTGGAAATCATACGCAACCGTGAAGAGAAAACTATACGACTAGCACAGTCGCTGTATGCAAAAGCCATACTTGAGAAGTTTGGAATGGCAAGCTGCAATACACTAACTACTCCAACTGATGCGGGCACTACCTTGAAGGCGAACATCAATGAAGATTCAGTAAATGTGCCATATCGACAGCTTGTTGGATCATTAATGTTTTTGGCGATCGCAACACGACCGGATTTGGCATATACAGTGTCAATACTTTCAAGATTCCTTGATTCACCAACTGAAGAGCACTGGAATGCTGGCAAGCGCGTTCTAAGATATCTTGCAGGTACAACGGATATTGGGATTTCGTATGGAAACAAAAATTCGACCGAACTGATTGCCTATTCGGACGCAGATTGGGCAAACTGTACAGACACGCGAAGAAGTATCAGCGGCGTTGTGCTCACATTCAACGGCGGACCAGTTACATGGTTCTCACGCAAACAGGGTGTCATTGCGACATCAACTACAGATGCTGAGTACGTAGCAGCTCACGATGCAGGAAGAGAGATCGTATGGACCAGACGATTACTAAGGGAAATTGGTTGCAATCAGGATGGACCGACAACACTGTATTGTGACAACGCAGCAGCCGAAAAGCTCATCGTAAACCCGGTGTTTCATCGCAGGACGAAACACATTGACGTAAAATTCCATTATACGCGTGAATTAGTAAAAGATGGAATAATTGAGATCAAACATGTAAGCAGCGGTAACCAGCTTGCGGATATATTTACAAAGTCGCAAACTAAGACTCTTTTTGAGGTAAATCGGAAGTCACTTGGAATATACGTAGCGG
>NW_011965997.1:0-1428 GCF_000949405.1 Vollenhovia emeryi | reverse complement strand
TATTTGGCTATGGTCAAAAGGTTATATTTGCATCAGTACCATGCCAATACGTATTTATATATATAAATCATAACCTTACTTTTTTAAGATATATGCAATGTAACTGTTATAAAACTGATAATATAACATATATGTAACATTCATAAAATATGAAGTCATATATGTAACATATGTATATACCATTACTTGTACTTTTGAATGAGGAGGAAATTTTAATATAACGACAACGTAAAAATTCACGTTATATAAAACGTGATTTTGAAATTCATAGATGTTACATATTAGTTATATAACTGTGTCGACTGGGAATTAAATATAAGAATCAGTTATGAATGTTGACCTAGCGATTTGCGTTCGCCATTGGTTGTAGAAAATTTCGAGGTGTACATGCAATTTGCATTAATTACGCATTTGAATATGCGCATTTTGAACACACAATTAATGCAGTTTAGAAGCCAATGCAGTAAAATGCGCATTAAACACACGTTATACGCGCATTGGCGCTCCTTGGGAATAAGTAGTTTCTTATGTTTATTTTAATCAGCCTTCGTGATGCGACGTGTATCAAATACATATCATTATTGCCAATGCAGAACTGGTGGAAAAACAGTAAGAAGTTGTACTCACGTTCTCGCACTAATATGGTACCTACTTGAGTTGCGGTAGATACAAAGAAAATGTTAGAACGCCTGCCAAATTTTTAAATAAACATTTTCCAGCGGGAATACCGATTGGAGACATTGACTTTGAGGATAAAAACAAATAAAAATATAAATATGTATTTGTGCGCGTGCGTAAGTATAAATATGTAAATATGTAAATAACAGATGTAACTACACCACTGTCGGTTGCAAGTCCGAATGGTAAGAAGGAAGGCATCTAGTCACATCTCAATTATTAATATATTACATTCGATATACACTACTAAAAAAAAAAAATAGGGAACACTTTTCATACCCTAAAAATTGGCCTATTTTCAAACCACTGAAACTCGGCGAAACATAATCGTAGACACAAAATTAAAAAAGCATCTTAAAGCTTGAAGTTTCAACTTTAAAACTCTGTCAATGATTTATTTCGATATATTCATCTTCCTCGTTCTGTGCTTTAAAAAAGAATACATTGTTTTGTTCCATAAAATTACGTATTTTGACACACTGTAGCTCGATACAAAAATTTATCTCGACAAATTTGATGCAAGTTCCACAATCTACAACATTTTACCTACAAAATGCTTTTTTTTTAATTTTCCTACGATTTTTCTTGACCGAGTTACATGACTTTGAAGCGAACCATGCATTTTCTTGAAAAATGATGTTTACCGCCGGTATTAGCGTTACCCAATGTGCACCACGTGGAGGTTGCTGGTCGGATTGTGCACATCGCGCGCGCGTTTATGCGTGTGTGTGTGTGTGTGTGTGTGTGTGT
>NW_011965996.1:0-9626 GCF_000949405.1 Vollenhovia emeryi | reverse complement strand
ACTGGGCCCCGCTAATGTCGGGGCCCGTTTGGGACAGGTGCTGAACGAGGCGGTTCACGAGTATTCGCTCGAACAGTTTACCGACCTCGTCCAGAAGGCATATAGGCCTATACGCCGACGGGAGAGAGGCGTCTTTCCCCTCCTTTGGGAGGAGTACCAGCGTGGCACTCCTCCACCGCGGGGGGAAGACACCTCTTCTCAAACACGCGCTATATGCGCGCGCGTATTCCTCTGCGAGGACGCCCATGGCCAGGGCGTGGATACGCTTGCGAAGGCCGTCAGGACCCGGGGCTGTATTGCCCCTAAGGCCCTTCCTGACGGCCCTCTGGAGTTCCTCCGGCTGGACGTCCAGGGAGTCGTCCCAGTCGGGGGAGTCTTCCCCCGACTCGAAGGGTGGCCCCTCAACCTCCCCGGTAATATCGGGGAAGAGGGTCTGCACCACCCTCCGGACGAATCCCACGTCCAGCCGCTCCGTCAGCGGGGGCGCCCATGGTCTCAACTTGTTGAGAACCATCTTGTATGGGCGCCCCCACGGATCCTCCTGAAGGGAGTCGAGGAACTCCGTCCACGCCCTGCCCTTTTCCACTCTGGTCGTGATTTACCTGGATAAGTCCCCCTTTTCTTTTGTGGGGTTTGACTCGGGGAACGGAGACGACGGCGAAAAAGAAACAACAAAACAAAAAAAGAACTACGAGGTGTAAGGAAAACAGAAAAAGCGAAGAAGGTGTACGTAATTCAGATAGGGTGCTTAATGCCGGCCTGGTGGAACGGTTCCGACGAAGAACGCCCCGTAGAAGAGCGCGCATTCGAAGGTGGAGGAATATTGGAAGAACGCCCCGTGTAGAGCGCGCATCTAAGGTGGCAGAAGGGTCAGAAGAACGCCCGGCAGTGAGCGCGCATCTGAAAGGGTGGAGGGAGTTTTGGAAGAACGCCCCGTGTAGAGCGCGCATCCAAGGCGGCAGAAAGATCAGAAGAACGCCCGGCAGCGAGCGCGCATCTGAAAGGGTGGAGGTTCGCAGTTTTCGTCGCCGAAGGAGGCAGGGTCGGAGTATTGTTACCGAGCAACAGAGTATTCCGCGTAAAAGTAATTAATTGTTACCTCGAAGGGAGCAGGATATTAACTTATGGTTAGTTGTCACTGTGTTATTTCACTTACGTTCACTCCGGACGTCGCCACCTTATTCACGCTTTCTTATTCCGTTTTCTCTTTACTGGTAGAGATTGATTTCGCCGGTTTATCGTCTGGCAGAGCTTTACCTTCCTTTACTTAATTTCCCTTTTATCCTATTGAGGCTTGGCTGTCGGACAGAGCTTCGTCTCATCGGAACGTTGGAAAACGTACTGCGAATTCGGGCTCCGAGGGCCCGCTTATATACTGTTAGGTTGTAGGGCAAGTGCGGAAGTGGTGATGAGCGGGGGCCCTTCGAAAATTTCCCTTAATGTGCTAATTATTGCACCTTCCGGTGCTCCAAACAATTTGAGCTTTGGTCACCTTGGCAAAGGGCTTCCGTTCATCATTATGCCGTTTATCAAATCTTAAATTTGCCGCGCGCCGCCGAGTAATTAATCCGCATACCGATCCCTTGTTTTTCTCCCTAGAGTTCCGCTATATCGAGTCGAGTCGCGTAAACATCGAACCTTCTAGAAGCTTCGCCGGTATTTCGATAAATGGTATATTTCTCTTATTTTCAGCGGTTGTTAATGGCCCTGATTGCCATTGTGGCTAGCGGTGGAGGCGCATAGCGCCCTCATACGCTGCTGTGATCAACGGTTCCCGCGGAGTTCATTCTTTCCACGGGAATCGTCGATGTTAGCTTATTGTTTGTTTAATTGCGTTATTATTAATTTCTTATTAATTTGGGGCGAAAGCGGAGGCGCCAAGGATTCGTCTGTTATAGTGGCTGCCTCGGCTATCGTCAATTAATCGCTTAATTCTACCGTTAAACTTGGAAAAGAAGGAGAGCGAATATCTGCTAATCACGTGTTGCGCGCGTGCTAACAGCCGCGCCGCGCCAGTGATACCTATCGGGTGGGCAATTACTACTGTTACTAAACACGTCCGCGAAAAAATGTTCGCTGGACGTGACATAATAATAAATTATTAATTTGTAGGCAATAAGGATAACAATTTTCGAAGTCACAACATTAATTTGTCGTTTAATACAGCAAAGAAATTCAAAACTGTTGATGCATCTAAGGGTACATATATTTTTTGTACAGTTTATATTACAGTTGTAACGAAGCGCTCAACTCTCCCCGGTTCTGGAGTTTCGGACAGAACTCCAGCGGGTATTATTTATTACGCGAATAAATACGGAAATTAGTCAGACGCGCGGTTCCGACTAACGGTTGGAAGAGTTGGCGTTCTAGTTTCCGGTGTTGACGTGCTGTGTGTCGGCAAAATTAAATCCTTCGTTCCTCCTATTTGCCGAATATGCTCAGCTCCAGGGCCGTCGGGAGGAAAGGAGGAAAAGATCTTAATTCGCTTAGTGAGGTAATCGCTTGGAAGGATCGGAAATAAATCGGACAGGTGTTTTAAAAGGTTAAAACCGATATAAACGAGGTTTATTCGAGGATAAATACAATGGATAGGGATGTTTACAATAGGTCCGCCCTGTGATTAAATATAAAGGAAAGAAAAGGATTAGTAATACAATGGGTCCGCCCTGTGATAAAATACAGAGGAAAAACAAACGGAATATGATTAGATGGATTATAATAATGTACAGAAGTACGCGGCCGGATCGGAATATGGGATATCGAATGATAAGGCCGGTCGGATTAATCGAAAAATACAAGAAAAAACGCCGCTGGATTAGAGAATACAGGAATCGGAAAGGATTAATTATCTCGCGGATAGTGTACAAATTCCTGTTATGTGACTAACGAAAGAAACGCAAGAGTCGCGGTACGTTATATATGAACGGAAATAAGAACAACTTAACTAATATGTCGGATTGATTTCAACAAGTAATCGGATACTGGTACGCGCTGGAACAATTGGAGAGGACGTTATCTACAGGATCCTCAAGTATTCTGTAAGGAAGAAAAGTGACGGGGTTAACGCTACGGAGCTTAATACTAAAATTAATGAGAAAGTCTTTTCCCACCCGAATATCTCCCCCCGAAACTCTACACCGGTCAGGAATCAGGAAAAGGATCAGGTCAGGACAGGAGCACGCCGAGAAGTACCTCGTATTGCGTGCGTTACTCCGCTCCGTCGAATCACGAGTGCCCCGATGCTAAGACGGGAAACGGAGTCGGATATAGGTCAGGAACACGCCCGAGCAGCGCCTCGTTATGCGTGCATTTACAGCAATATTCGTACACCGGGAAGCACCCCGTGGAGTGTACGTTACTGCGGTAATGCCCCCGAAATGCCCCGTCCCCTCGAAACGGAGGTGCCCGTTACTACGGGGGGAACGGAGCCAGGACGGATACGGGAGACCGGTACGGGAATAGTAACGTGTGTACACCGGGGAGCACCCCGTTAGGTGTACGTTACTGCGGGCCGGGGCGCACGACGGAGAAGAGCCTCCGCTGTCATGCGCTCCGGTATGGTATACGGCCGACGACAGGTGCACCCGTATACTTCGGCGTATACCTGCAGTGGAGGCACCCACTGCCCGGTGTCGTCGCTCGGTGCTCCGAGGTATGACTGAGTTAAAGCGCCCGCTCCGGAGGGGCTTTTATACCCCCCGGATGTAGGCGCGCGGGTAGAGGCGGCGGGGGCAGGCGCGGCGTTGCCGGCTACCGTCGATGCGGCAACCGCGCCGTTATCGATTTTCCACTCGCAACTGGTAGTGCGGTCTCTTTCTACTGGCCGCGCCTCCCCTGTCGCCTCCGTTACACAGTACATATAATAATAAAATATTATTATTTATAGATAATCAGTACACACACAAAAATTTAGAAAGCCATAATATTCAAACGACTATCAATACAACAAAAGAAGTAGCTATTGTAGCTAAGTAGCTACTGACAATCTACCCAAGGGTAGATATTTTTCTTATATTTATTCCTTTTCATAACAATGTTCTTTTAATATTTGTAGCAAGCAAAAATTATCAATTATAATGTTGAAAAGTATTTTGTTACTTGTTTTTTATAATGTGTATAGCAAAATTTGGTTTACAATGGAGACAATTTTCTTATTTATTTAACTTTCGTTAATATTACAATTCTTCTTACTATATTACATTATTATAAGTGTTATAGTACATATAATAATGAATTATTAATTTGTAGGCAATGAGGATAACAATTTTCGAAGTCACAACATTCAATTGTCACTTCCCAGATAGCACAGGACGTCCTCAGGATCATCCTAAATATGTGCCGGGATGTCCTGGGATCTTTTCAGGACATAGTTGTATTACTGTAAATATTTTATATAAATATTTTATGTATAAAACTTACTTCAGAAATAATTCTAGAATGTTAAATACTGTTGTAAATAAAAATCTTCCATAAGTGTCCACATAGCATATAAGAAGTTTCCTTGGGACATCCTACGAAAGTCCTCAGGACATCCTACGTAAGTCTCCTCAGGATATCCTACGAGAGTCCTCAGGATATCCTGAACATATATTACTTTAACGGTGACACGTACTATACCTCATATCATTACAGATACAAATCATGTTTCCATCTGGTAATTATAGGGAGTTCTTTTTCAAATGGTTATTTCCATTATTTTAATTTTTGAAAAATAATAGCCGGTAAATTAACAGAACAAGTGAGCCATTTTTTAATACTGTGTTTCATGCATGACTAAAATTTTACATTTAAAATTACACTGGGCTTGAGAGTGCGTTCCGGCAAGACACTGCTGTAGTGCTACAGTAGCAGTGTCTTGCCAGAACCATGATGTAAGTATAAAGGTGTTCCATTCCCGTGGATGCACAGTCGTCAAAAAAGATAGCCAATCAGAAATGGCCAGGAATGTTAGAATTCAATATGGCTGCTGACAGTGTCACACAGAATAAACAGTGTTGTTGGTAAGGTTAAGTATGCGTATTAAGGGAATGGCTGGCGACGGAGATTGATAGCAGGGGCCTCGAGAATACGGACGTGGAGCCTATTGAGGATATCTTGAAGAGGGAGGACTGGGATAAATATTATTCTTTTATTACAAATTTTAAGTTAAAATATATATTTTAATATATATTTAGTAATATACGATTAATAGAGCATTTGAATTTCGCGGCTGCATTCCTGGCCATTTTTCATTGGCCTACTACACATACGTCACTACGGATGACGCCATTATGCGCAATGGTACACCTTTATACTTACATCATGGCCAGAACCGTCGGAACGCAGTCCCAACTGTCCGGCTGTCCCGATCTTTTCCGGTCTGGCTCTAACCTTCTTTACCTGTGCGCCTCGAGGAAAACACTTGAGGTACGTTATTTTTATCGAAGGTAATCCTTATCTTGTTTACAATCAGCTCATATATTATGCACAACAATATACACAATAAAATAACTTTTTTATCGGTTACATTTTGCTTATATTCCTTTAATATCGCAAAACTGAAAAATATAGGTTATATATTTTCGAAGAGAACAATTACGTTTCAACATATAAAAACAAATTCTTCGTTCAACATTTTATTACATTTTAAAAGGATGTGTTTGCGTTTGTATAATATTGCCAGCTACTTTTTACACAATATAATCTTTGAATTATAACAAGTAAAATTTATCTGCTGTGACGTGGTGCAGCTGGAGCGCACCGTCACAAGGGCGGAAGCCCGGTCGGGAGGAGAAACTTGTCGCGATCGGCCTCCGCCGGCGCAGGAAGCGATCCTGCGACAGCGGAGTCACCCGTTATTGATAAGACTTAGATTGTTAAGGTCCAGTGAGTGAAGGTCAACACAGATCTGCAGGATACCGTGAGGAGCGAGGGGAGCCGGAGGGTGCGAGGGGCGAGAGGCGCCGAGGGAGCCAGGCGGCGGGGCCTATACCGGCGGGAAGTTCCGAGGTCGCAACGGCCAAGAGTTCAAAATGCGCGCAAGGCCACAACAGATTTGACTCGATCAGCTCCAAATATCGTGTTATGGGCAGGAATTCCTGGCCCAAGTTCACGCGAGTCAACGGCTATCTGGAATATTATAAAACTCGGGAGCAGCCCGAGGTGAAAAGACGTTACCGAGTCGCTACCTCACCACATGTTATTCTCCCGAGGACAAGGGGAAGTGTTTGCGAGGACCAGAAGTTTGCCTAAGCAATGTCGAGACAAGGTGGAAATTAGAGGGGGAACACGAAGCTTCGCTACCCCCGAATCACCGTCGAGACGGGACTTCTGGTCGGGACCGTGCCTAGAGGAGACGTGGTATCGGCAAATCGGCTCTCGTGATACCGTGTAACTTAGTGCCGAGGCGAACGCAAGCCAAGAGACCGACGAGTTCTCGACCCGGGGTCCGGAGGCCGACCGAGAACGTGCCGTATCCGAGGGAGGACTGCGTAGGGAGACAGCGCCACACTGTAAGACCTTCACTCGGTACCACCGCGGTAAAATAATTGTAAGACCGGCGCGGACGATCCCCTCGGTCGCGGCTTCCGTTTCGCGATATTGAGCTACCGTAATATATTACCGAACGAGCGACGTATCGTGCTGAAATGAGCGATACCGAACTCCGATCACCGAGACTCGTCCGAGCCTGTACCTTGGCGTAGACTCCACTGTCCGTATCTTTCCCGTATCGTTCCCCCCATCGTTTCGTACCGTTTCGTATCGTATCCGTCGGAGGTGACGTTCCATCGAGTGAAACGTCGGATCGCGTAACGCGGGATTTATACCGCCCGGAATTCCGTGATTTAGAGCGTGTGTGCGCAGGGCGCCTCGCGCGCGACTCCAGTAATTGCCGGGATAATCCGTCCCTGAATCGCCGTACGCGCCGATACTGACTTTGTCAGGGGCACCGAGCTCCCACGTTCACGTCCCTCTGTTACCGAAGATTATTGCTGTCGAGTTATTACCGAAGACGTTCCTGTCGCATTATTGCCGAAGAATTTTGAGTCGTGGATACCGCTCTCGCGCCGTGTCCGCGTCGCGGAGGAGTCGTGTGGCGGTACCGCAGCGGCTAGGCGTAACGGGTGTGCCTAGTCGCCTTTGCGGCGGTGATCGTTGCGCGGCGGTCCTCTGGCCGGAGTTTGCGTCAGATAGCGGAGCGGCGGCTGATGGAGCCGCGGTAGTACCGGGAAGATTCACTGGAACCGGCTGAGAGCACAGCGACTTGGTCGCTCTCAGGGCCGCTCTCCGATTCGTTCCGCGGGTTATTGCCGCCGGCGAAAATTTGAATATCGATTGTAATGCTGTTTTCTTGATTGCGAGTATCCCGTCAGATTTCGGGCCGTTGCGTTACGCTTGTCGGGGAAACGTAGAGGCGGGGAATCTATCGAGACGGACGAGGTTGATCCCGACGGTCGTATGTGGGCGAGATACCGCGCGAACGGCGAGTCGTGAGAGTCCCGTATTAGCGCGGAGCATGATTATGCCCGGAAATTTTGTGACTGCCGTGGAATAGCGTGAGAGACTTGTGATACCGAATCGAGTAACTGATTGTCAGTGGAGAGTAGAGAAATGTTAGGATAGTTACTGTGGCTACCGTATATTAAGGTAGTGCCCGCCTTGTTACTACTTCTATTAAAGCTTTTACTAATTTATCTTGTGTTGTGATTATCGCGGAAAGACCTACGGGCCCATCGCCCCGAAAACCCCCCCCTGAGAGAGGAGATCTCATACCGAGCTACCGTGTCGTAAGAACTTGGTGTTTTACGTGCTGTAGAGTGGCGCGAATAGTCGCGCCTGGCGCCCAAAAATTATCGTATCGCGCTCGGGTATACCGAGCGCCTCGCGAAGTCACCACCCAGAGTTTGCCGTACGCTCCCCGGCCGATTAACGACGGGATCGCGGGCTAGCGGGACATAATCGGACAAGAAGCTCCGAACAGGATATCACGGATACGAACTTTCCGTAGAGTAGAGACGGAGTTAGGAAAATCCTGTGGCACTGCATTCAATAACCGCAATATCCGATCCGGGCAGGTTGAAAACGCGTATCCAGATAGCGACACAAAATAATAAAAAATAAGTAAAATATGTGCCTTGCTTCGTATGTCAATATCACACCGCGATCACTGGTGACCGGCAAACCATACAATGTCAATATACCTACTCTATTGATTTAGGTATAAGACATAAGTTGCAATCCACTTCAAACTATAAATGCTTCAAAGCATTCCTCTAGTCCTTTTTTCAATGAAGAAAGAAGGGACAGAAGAATGTTTCAATGCACTTTTAATATTAAGTGAAAATAGCAATATCGTTATTTATATAATTTTTATGTTTTAGGTTACAATTGTGTTGCAGTATCTTTGAGGCTTAATAATCAATGCTCTTAAAATTGAGCAAAGTTTTTCTGAAAAAAACTTATCTTGCATTGAATTAGATAGTGGTAAGTAGTACTTGAATTTTATTTAAAATTAAAGATATTACTAATTGAATTTTACATAAGTTTTTTTAGAAGTAATATACTTTATCTATAATTAGAATTTGTTGCAAGTAAAAATAATGAAAAATTAGCAATAAAAATACGTATCCGAGTATCTATGTAAAATATGGACACTTAATGATCAATAACAAAACATAAATAAATTTACTATTCTATAGATATTCTGTTATCGTTGGAACTAAAAGTTTTTCTCTAAAAGAAATTTGCTCACTATCTCCAGTTTTCGTTTTTCTTTCATAAGAAATTTATTACCTTGATTTAGTCTTTGAATTTTTGTCTTCTGCTCTCTAATAATATTTAAAAACTGTGAAACCAATGTATTATCTGATAAGTTCATCACAGATAATTGCTTCTATTTTGATGTTCATTACTAGTCTGTACCACTGATTTTATTATAACATCTAAAAAAACCAAATTTTGCTTACCTTGTAAAAAATTTAAATATTTGTGCTTATATATTTAAATAACTTCCAATTTTTTTGCAACCTGCAAATCTCGTGATCCAATAATAAAAGCTTTGACGGATTTTTAGCAGAAGGCTGTGTTTTAATGTTTGAGAATATATCTCGTGTCTGGCAATACCACCAATCGCATCTTGAAATTTTTCTAAGTCTATATACAAGTATGTATATTCCGTTCTCAATCAAATTACATATTTTTCTTGTAAAATAATAAATATTCTTTTATTATCTCACTCGCTCAATCTTGATTGGTCTGTTCTTTTTTGCTGCACTGTTATATTAGTACAATAAGTTAAAATTAGAAATAATGTATTTGTGTTTCATTCTTACTTTCTAGTATTAATTTTTTATTTCCAGTTGTTAATTTGTAACTTTTAATACAATATACTAAACTGTTTTCAAGAAGACAAAGTTACCATGTCGCATAAACATTCGTATAAACGCGTACTTAGTTTTTCACAACGAAGAAAGATGGTAAAAATGGAAACAGATATTATAATGGAATCTCATAAAACTATGGAATCAACATTTGTTTCAACATCATTTTCTGAAAATACATTACAAAATCGAAATATGCATGATGACGATATAATCCAAAATGATTTTGAAAATGTTTTATATGATAAAGATCTAATTTCAAGTAAA
>NW_011965995.1:0-9622 GCF_000949405.1 Vollenhovia emeryi | reverse complement strand
GATCTTAGTAGGTGTAAATAGGACAAATGTGCAGCATTTGCAGAAATTACAAAATCAAGGCATGAGAATTATTCTCAGGTGCAACAAAAGAGTAAAAATTGTTGATATGTTGGAGGCATTACATTTTATGTCAATTAAAGAGAGAATCGAATATAACGTATGTATAATAGTGTACAAAATTATGAAAGGTTTATGTCCAAAATATCTGCGGAATAAATTAGAAGTAGTACAATATGAAGGAGTTCAAACTAGACAAATAGGTAATATATACATTGATAGATGTAAGACAAGTGAGGAACAAAAAATGTTATTATATGAAGGATTAAAAATGTATAATGCGTTACCAACAGAGTTAAAAAGATTAGAAAAAATACAAAGTTTTAGAAAAAAGTTAGCACAGTATATTATAACGAAGGAGAGAGCGTAGTAGGAATAGATAATAGAAATATATTTAATAATGCCAATGATAGTATGTAAGTAACTGTAATTGTAATCATATTATATATATGTATATGGATGTATCATGTTGTAGCTACGGTAGCTAATAAATGACTTTCATCATCATCATCATCATCATCCCTCTCCCTCTAACTCTCCCTCTCCCCCCCTCCTCTCTCTCTCTCTCTCTCTCTCTCTCTCTCTCTCTCTCACGGATCATGCATGGCTAAAAGTAGATTTCAACGTAAAAGTAAAAAGAAACAAATATAAAGAATTCATAGGGAGAGATTTTAATAATTTTGAGGTAGATGAATTTCTTAAGTTATTAAAAAAAAAAATAGGGTCAAATCAAACTCAAAATTTAGATAGTAATACAAAGGCTAAGTATTTTGTAGATAAGATAGTAGAGGTACTGGACGCCGTGGCGGCAAAGAAAAAATTTAGGATACCAAAAGTCTGGGAAGGGAAGAAGTGGTTTTCAAACGAAATTAGAATAGCAGCAGATAGAAGAGACGTAGCCTACACTAGAGCATTGAGAACAGGTTTAGAACAGGACTGGAAGTACTATAGAGATGAAAGAAATGGAGTAGTAAAACTTATTAGGTCAAGAAAAAAAGAATACCTTAAAAATATGATAGACCATAATAAGGGTGACCCTACAAAGATGTGGAAAACGTTGAAAAAGGTAATCAAAGGGGAGCAAGGGGGATCAAAAGACAGAGACAGTTTTGATAACATAGATTTCGAAATATTGGAAGATAGGAAGGATTGCGACATAACTGATAGGTTTAACGAATATTACGTTAAGAGTATAGGTATCATCGTGAAATCGATTAATAATAAGGGGTTAGTAATGACAGATAGGAGAACGAACTTTACATTTGAATGTAAGGAGACTATGGACAATTTCGAACCGATTACTGTAAGTGATCTGGAACGAATTGTCAGTAAGCTCCCACAAAAAAAGGGTACAGACGAAGGGATATCGAGTAAAATAATAAAAATGGCGCTACCAGTGATAAAAGAAGAATTTGCTGAAGTGATAAATGAATCACTTCGTACGGGAGTATGTCCAGAGACCTGGAAAACATCCACTATAGTCCCAATACCAAAGGTAAAAAATCCAAAGAAAGCGAGCGATTATAGACCAGTTAATATGCTTCCAACTTACGAGAAGGTACTAGAATTAGCTGTAAAAAACCAATTAGAAGCGTTTCTAGAAGAGAATAAAATAATAACGGAGCATCAGTCAGGGTTTAGGAAACAATACTCATGTGAGACAGCATTACAAGACATAATAGAAGATTGGAAGATGATAATAGAGGAAGGAAAAATGGTTGGAGTGATTTTTTTAGATCTTAAAAGAGCGTTCGAGACGGTAGATAGAGAGAAATTAGTAGAAAAGTTATGTTTATTTTATATATTTATGGAATAATGGTTATGTTTATTTTATATATTTATGGAATAAGAGGAACTGCATTAGAATGGATAAGATCATACCTGAATAATAGAAAACAACAGGTCAAGTTAGGAGATACCCTTTCTAGTATAACTGATATATTAAACGGAGTACCACAAGGTTCGGTCTTGAGTGCTCTGCTATTTATTATACATATGAATGACTTAGCTAGGGAAAATCCGAAGGGTTGTAGAATAAAATTATATGCAGACGACACAACAATATATGTAGAGGGGAAAAGCAGTGAGGAACTTGAGATCAATATGAATAAGGCGTTAGGTATTGTTGAAAATTGGCTAAGAATGAATTCCCTAAAACTGAACGTAGATAAAACCAAATATATGATTGTTAGAAGCATAAGGAAAGAGATAAGGGCAAACATTGTACTAAGATGTTTGGATGGTACTGTGATAGAACGTGTAGAGACAATGAAATATCTGGGCATAATTATTGACTGTGTGACGGGGGTAGCCGGGAAGACGCGGCCGGAAGTGGCCGCATTCCTCGCATTCCGCGCATACCAAAGCCGCGGTTACCATAACAACGCGGAGGTGGCAACGCCGCGCCTACCCCCGCCGCCTCCACCCGCGCGCCCAGGCTCCAGGGGTATAAAAGCCCCTCCGGAGCAAACGCGAACACCCAGTCTTACCTCGGAGCACCGAGCGACGACACCCGGCAGCGGGTACCTCCGCTGCGGTATACGCCGGTATAACGGGTCCTGCCGTCCGGCGTTATACCATTCCGGGGTACACGACAGGTGGAGGCGCTGCTCCGTCGTGTGCTCCGGCCCTCCCGCAGTAGGGTACAAGAACGGGGTGCTGCCCGATGTACATCACTACTGATCCCCTACCGGTCTCCTTTCCGTCCGCAGTAGCGTACACAGTAACGGGGTGCTGCCCGGTGTACATATGCTACTGAGAACACACGCATAACGAGGCGCTGCTCGGGCGTGTTCCTGACCTGAACCTATCCTTTTTCCTGACCCCCCGACCGGTATAGAACACAGGGGGGAATATTTGGGTGGGAGACGAATTATTAATTATCGATAGCCGTAAACTTCGTAACGTTAATCCTGTACTTTCGCTCCGTTTCAGAGGATCCTGTATAACATCCTCACCGACCGTTTCCTGTACTACCTGTCTTTTCTACGATTAATCCAACCGGCCGTATCTTTGTTATTTCGTGTTCCTACTCGGCCGCGTGCGAAATTACCACGATTTCCTTGTTTCTATCCATCGCGTGCGCAAGTACCACGATTTCCTTGTTTCTATCCGTCGCGTGCGCAATTACCACGATTTCCTTGTATCTATCCGTCGCACTAATCTTCTTTCTTTCTTTCTTTGTATTTACCTACAGGGCGGACTCTTGTAATTACTAATCCTTATTTCTTTTCCTCTGTATTTACCTATAGGGCGTACCTTTTGTAATTACCTCTATTCCGCTGTAGATATCCTGAATAAACCTTGTGCTTATTGTTATACCGAAAACTACCTGTAAGACTTATTTCCGATCCTTTCCAAGCTATTAAGCGAATTAAAATCTACCTTGCCTCCTTTCCTCCCGACGGCCCTGGAGCTGAGCATATTCGGCAACAGGAGGAACGGAGGATCTATTCTAACCGACACACAGCACGTCAAAAAAACCGACCGCGAGAACGCTAGCTCCTCCAACCGTCAATCGGAACCGCGTGTCCGATTGAAAATAATTCCTGCCGGAATCCTGTCCGGAACCGGGAGGAGCTAGACCGAGATAATTACGTTCGTTACATGGCGCCCGAACAGGGACCTGCTGTGTGGGAAAATTATTAGAGTTTCTATGCAGTAAGGAGTAAAACAGATCGCTTGGAGGGAAGATAAGTCCGTTACCGTTAGGCAGAATCCGTAGCCCCGTGAGGGAATACCGTTAGAAAACACGAATAGAAGTTCCTCCCCCGATAGACATAATGGCGACCACTCCGCGAGTGTCCTGGGTATACGCCCTATCTAAGGACATGGTACAGCTCGAATTGATCGAGAAAGGAATCGATTCCGAGGGGCATTTGGCCACCTTACGCCAGAGATTGGTGGCGTACATACGATCGCACCCGGAGGAGTACCAGGAGAAACCTGTAGACGCTCCTGGCTATAACGAGGAAGTTGACCGGACTCGCGACATGGAGAGGATGCAGGCCGAGTTGGACCAGCTCAGACAAGCGCAAAGACTGCAAGTCGAGCTGGACCAGCTAAGACAAATGCGACATTCCACGCCAACGAGGGATCAAACTAGAATAGACGAGACAAAGATCCTCGATCAGATGAGAAAGTGGAATTGCCACTTCGATGGGCGTGACCTGTACACGTTCCTGGAACGGATCGAAGAATTACAACGAGCCTACACTCTAACGGACGAGCAAATATTGAAAGGCCTCCCGGAATTGCTTCGAGGCGAGGCGCAATTGTGGTTCCGAAATTTCCAGTCGGAATGCACGACCCTGAAAAATTTGAAAGCCGGCCTTAGAAGCTACTATTTGTCTCCAGGCGAATTACGCCAATTAGATCAACAAATACACGACCGAAAACAAGGCGCTAGCGAAAAGATTCGGGCATTTACAACCGCCATCATGACTCTTATGCGCCGCCGAGGGGATTACACGCCCGACCAGCAGCTCGACACGATTTATTACAATTCGCGAGCTGAATACCGACTGTACATCCCCAGGGCAACCGTGCAAACCGTGACCGAACTAGTCCAAAAGGTCGAAGAGTTGGAAGAAACCAGGAGGCAGCTTGAGAACGAAAAGTCCAGAGGCAAGCCAGAGGCCAGGAAAATTGCACCTCAGCCGCGAACATCGCTGGCCACCGCGTATGATCGTACGACCTGCTGCTGGAAGTGTAAGCAAAGGGGTCACAACCGCTTCCGATGCAAAAACCCGGCGAAGAAATTTTGTTCCTACTGCGGCACCGACGGGAAGTTAACAAAGGAGTGTCAGTGCCAGAAGCCGGGAAACGACAGAGGGGCCGGCGACGACGGAAGTCGAGACCGGCCCGCTCAAAATTAAGAACGACCAGCGAGAATCGACCGTTCGTGTCCGTAAAGATAGGCACATACAAATGCACAGCGCTTATCGATACCGGCTCGGTGAACTCATATTGCAGTGAGGAGACGGCCAGAATCTGTCGGCAAGCCGGGTGGAGACAACATAAGGATCACCGGATCGCAGTCCTGGCTGACGGCACCGAAACCGTATTGGAAAATAAATTGACCGGAACCATTGGAACAATGGGCATTTCCACGGAGCAGACGCTCCTAATTATGAAAAACCTAAGCCACGACATCCTGCTAGGTATGGATGCCCTAAATAAAATGGGAATCAAAATCTTCCTCGCCGAACAAGGGATCCATAATATAGGGGCCAGGACGGACATCAGCTCCGTGGAAAATCCAGGAGGACTCACGCACCTGAGGAAAACCGAGAAAACCAGACTCGACGCTTTTCTCAAAACCGAGATGGAAAGTTTCAGGGATATCAAGGGGAACACTCCTCTCATCCAGCACGAGATAAGGCTGGAAGATCCGTCGCCTATCAAACAACGTTATAGGCCAAGAAACCCGGCGATGCAAAGCATCATCGAGGAGGAGATCGAGAAAATGCTCAACGAAGGAGTAATTAAACCATCAACCAGTCCCTGGAGTTCTCCGATCGTTGTAGTCCAGAAAAAGGACGGCAAACCGCGCCTGTGCATCGACTACCGGAAATTGAATAAAGTCACCCGCAAAGACGCTTATCCATTGCCGCAAATCAACGCGACATTGGATAAGCTCAGAGGGGCAAAATACTTGTCGACCATCGATTTAAAGAACGGGTACTGGCAAGTGCCCCTGACGCCAGAAAGTAAGCCTTTGACCGCTTTCACCGTTGCAGGGAAGGGCTTATTTGAATTCAATGTAATGCCTTTTGGCTTACATTCTGCGCCTGCTACGTTCCAGAGGTTACTCGATCAAGTAATCACACCGGAGTTGCTCCCGAACGCCTTCGCATATTTGGATGACATCGTCATCATCTCGAAGACGTTTGACGAGCACCTAGAAACCTTGAGAGTTGTCTTTGAGCGACTGAGAAACGCCAAATTGAAACCAAATCCGGAAAAGTGCCAGTTCGCCCGAGTAAAATTAAAGTACCTCGGGCACATCGTCGATCAGAATGGTCTGCACACCGATCCAGACAAGACCGCCGCCGTAATAAATCTCACGCCGCCCAGAAACGTGAAAGAAATCCAACGCTTCATGGGTTTGATCTCATGGTACCGACGTTTCCTGAAAGACGTATCCAGTGTCGCTGCCCCGTTACACCGTCTCCTGCGCAAACGAGCGAGATGGGAGTGGTCGGAAACGCAACAAGCAGCGTTTGATGAAGTGAAAAAGCTATTGACGAATGCTCCAATATTATCCTGTCCAGATTGGAGCCAGACATTCGTCCTCCAGACCGATGCCAGCCAAGAAGGGCTAGGCGCCGCACTTACCCAACAAATACACGGATCCGAAAGGGTGATCGGCTATGCCAGCCGGACACTCACCAGTGCCGAGAAGAATTACTCGGCAACCGAGCTAGAATGCCTTGCAATCAAGTGGGGCATCTGGAAATTCCGTGACTATTTGGAAGGGTATCACTTCATCGTCCTGACCGACCATCACTCCCTAAAGTGGCTAAATTCCATCGAGAGCCCTACCGGACGATTGGCTCGTTGGGCGCTAGAATTGGGGCAGTATGACTTTGAAATCCAGTACCGAAGAGGCTCCGATAACCTACTCGCCGATACGCTTTCCAGACAACCGCTCGAAGTTTGTGCGGCGGGAGTTCCGTCATCCGACTGGTACAGCCGAAAGTACCGAGAGGTAGAAGAGCACCCCGAATTAAATCCTGACTACCGGATTGAGAATGGCCAGCTCCACCGGCATATTCTACATACGCTCGACTACAACGAGACTCCTGAAGCACAACAATGGAAGATCTGTATTTCCGGCGACCAGAAGACCAGAATTTTGCGTGAAAACCACGACGATCCACCGGCAGGGCACTTGGGCATAGCGAAGACCATCGTTCGCCTGGCGAAAACATACTATTGGCCTGGAATGTTTCGGGAGGCAGCACAGTATGTGCGCAATTGTAATAATTGCCAACGATTTAAAGCCGAACAGCGTAAACCGCCCGGAACATTACATGCGCTCGACGTGAAGGAACCTTGGGAGATCGTAGCCGCCGATCTAGTCGGACCGCTTCCAAGATCAGAAAACCTTAATACATGGCTTCTGGTCTTGCAAGACAAACTGACGAAATGGATTGAATTGCAACCGATGAGAAAAGCCACGGGAACCGCGGTAGCGAAGGCCCTCCGAGAGAAAATCCTGTTGCGACATGGCTGTCCGCGAATTCTAATCACCGATAATAGCCGACAATTTATCTCGACCGATGTCGAAAGCCTGCTCAACAAATACCAGATCACTCACCGCCTGACACCGCCATACACACCACAATGCAATCCGGTTGAAAGAGCAAACAAGGTCATAAAGACTATGATTTCTCAGACAATAGAGAAATCCCAGAAGAAATGGGATAGATTCATCCCAGAGATAGCCTATGCGTATAACACCGCGCACTGCGAATCAACAGGATACACGCCAGCTTACTTGAATTTCGGCAGAGAATTGCGACCGTCCGGGAGTGTAGGCCAAACAACTGTAAATACTGAGAAGGAAGATCCCGAAACGCGAATAAAACAGCTCCGTGAAGCGCTGGAACTCGCGAAAGTAAAATTGGCGCAGAGTTTTCAGCGGCAGCAGCACCACTATAATCTCCGGCGCCGCGATTGGAGGCTCCAAATCGGGGAGGAAGTGTGGAAGCGCACGCACGAGTTGTCCAGCAAAGCAGAGGCTTTTAACGCGAAACTCGCAGCTAAATTCGAAGGTCCTTTTATCGTTCACCGGGTGCGATCGCCTGTGGTTTTCGACTTGAAAACCATCGACGGTAAAAATACCGTGTCGCGTGTACACGTACGCGACCTCAAATCAAACCAGACACGTTAATGGGCCTGTACTCCGCGCAAACTATTTTTCGAAGCCTGTATCCCGCCAAATTACTTCGAAAGATTGTATTTCCCGGATTACCTCCGAGGACGATATTTCCTGAAAAGTTCCGGACCTTAGCCGCAGCATAGTAAGGCGTTTTGATCAACTTGCGGCGATCGCCTGTTATTTACGATTACCGCCGGGCCTGTATTTCACTTAAATTCCTGCCGGACTTGTATCCCGCCCAAACTACTTCCGCGAACTACTTCCGGAATTTTCCGAACGAGGGCCACCCTGCTTTCCCCCTCCACCCACGCGCGTCCAATAAAACTTCGCAAGCCGGACGCGGGAAAATTAGTTTGTCGCCGAGCTTCCAACATGACGGACCCAACGCTGAGGACACCGACGCTCCCGCGGATGTTCGTGCCGCCGGCCAAGCCGCCCCTAGCCGGGTTAACGCCGAGCCATCCACCGGGCGACCGAACGAGTAAGGCGGAGAAGTTTTGGCGGAAAGTCGTCTCACGACGCGTCCGGAATAACCCGGAGAGGATCCGCCGCGGGATTGCCGGACGACGACGACCACCGGAGGACATGCCGGTGGTCAACCTCTCTGAGGAAGAGGATGGGCCACCGACCGCCGCCGCTCCTGCCTCCGCTCCGACCGCCGAGCCTACCATCCGGCTCATCGAGGTATACCCTCGACATACTTTTCGGCTCCTGCGACCACCAACGACCGCAGGAAGTGCCGTCTCCGCAGCGGGGGCCGCTGCCCCGAAACCGGCGGAAGTTGTAGCCGCTCGACCGACCGTTCAACCTCCGGCACCGAGGACGAACAGCGCACCGGCCGCCACCACCCCCGGGCCCGTGCCAGCCGTAGGGGACGCCCGATCCGGCCCCGTCTCCTCGGGAAAAACGGCGCCGCGGATGCTCCGCGACCCTTTTTGCTTACGACCGACGACACCGCGGGAGGAGCGGGATGTCCTGGTGGACGGGTGCCTGATCCGGGTGCCCATCGGCAGTAAGCGCTGGCGCACCCGGATCGGGAAAACTAAATACGCCCTCCGCCTCGACCCGGCCACCGGAGACGTGCGACATTGGTCGAAACGCCAAGTATAAACTGTAAGTAAAAAATAGCATTAAGAATTTCAAAGAGCGAAAAGCCGGGAATTTCGCTCTCCGAAAGGAGGGGGGGATGTGACGGGGGTAGCCGGGAAGGCGCGGCCGGAAGTGGCCGCATTCCTCGCATTCCGCGCATACCAAAGCCGCGGTTACCATATTTTACCATATTTTACCATAATATTTTAAATAAATATAATTAATTACATAATAATATTATAATTTAGATGTATTGTTATTTAAAAAAAAATTGATTTTATGAAATAAAAACAGAGAGAGCGATAGAATGTGGCTTATATAGCGAGAAAACAAGATGAGAACGAGAATGCGATTGCGAGAGCAAGAGTGACGGCGCGATTCAGAAATTTGCAAGAGATAGAAATAGCGCACCCGAGAAAGAGAGAGAAAGAGAGAGAGAGAAAGAAAAAGAGAGAGAGAGAGAGAGAGCCAGAGAGAGACCGAGAGTGCCCGAGAGAGAGAGAGAGAGAGAGAGAGAGAGAGAGAGAGAGCGCCCGAGAGAGAAAGACAGAGAGAGTGAGAGAGAGAGAGAGAGAGAGAGAGAGAGAG